>NC_041053.1:2284080-2363936 GCF_900634775.1 Gouania willdenowi
ATCAGACGTAGGGAACGTGTTTGTTTACGTGTTCCATAGACTGGTGCACATGATTTTAGAAGTGATCCACCCCCAATAGTGTGTGTGCGTGCTATCTATGTAACCCGTGTGTGTGTCCAGGTACTACTACCAGCGTGGTATCCTTGCTAAGGTTGAAGGTCAGCGTCTGGCGTACCAGTTCAAGGACATGCCCAAAAACATCCGTGTGATTGAAGAGGAGGAGGGGGAGGGGGAGGAGCTGGAGGAAGGGGAGGCCCTGGTGTCTGGCCCGCACCTGGCTCTCCAGCAGAGCCCTGTGAGCCTCTCCTCTACTGCTGGACAACAAACCTACGTCACCGTCATCCCCAGCAGCGCCGCCAGCAGGTTAGGATATAACGTGTGTATTTATATACATATACAGTGGGTACAGAAAGTATTCAGAACTCTTTAAATGTTTCTCTTTGTTTCATTGCAGACATTTGATAAAATAAAAAAAGTTTATTTTATTTCATTAATGTACACTCAGCACTTATGACCATGTGATATTTCACTTTTTCTTTTTTAATACATTTACAAACATTTCTACATTTCTGTGTTTTTCTGTCCAGATGTGATGCTGAGTGTCTATTAATGAGAAATAAAATCAACTTTTTTATTTTAGCAAATGTCTGCAATGAATCAAAGTGAAACATTTAAAGAGTTCTGAATACTTTCTGTAACCACTGTATTTATATATAATAATCCAGCAGGTTAGGATATATCGTGTGTGTGTGTATATATATATATATATATATATGTGTGTGTATAGCATATTTTTGGGACTCTAAGGATTATAAGCTACACTATCAATGAATGGGTCTGACCTGATCTATTTTCATACATAAGGCACTGGTTTATTATTATTATTATTATTAAGGCGCATTAAGCGAAACAAAATAGTCCGATAAGTCAAACTTTATTCAACTCTTTAACAATAACTCAACATTGTTCAGGTTTAACACATAAAATATAGTTCAGTCTTCATCTTCATCTCAAACAGAATCTCCTCATTATGTGACTCAGCTGTTCAGTGATGATTCCAGACCTTAGACTGGTCCCTTAGCCCAGCCATCCATGGTCCACTGGTAGATAGAGGCGTGTTTTGGTGAATGTGTCATCCAATGCTCCCATGCTGCTCACAACGTATCGACCTGTTGACACCAGCATCCAGCGGTTGGAGGTCTTTGGTTAATCCACCCAGAATGACCGTATCGGTGAGATGGACACGCATGGAGTCATAGATCAATAGGGATGGATCTCCTGACGTAAACTTCTCTCAGCCACTCACTCATCTTCTCCTCGTCCATCCAGCCCTTTGGGTTAGCCTTGATGATGGAACGGCTGGAAACGTTTCTTTTGACAAAGTCTTTGACCATGGGTGGTAGTTTTTGGTCTTTAGCCTGGTAACAGAGAACTACAGTGATGTCCTGTGGTGTAGATACTGTATGGGTCCCTGTTTTCTCCACAGTACGGTTCATGGGGAGGTCAAAGGAGAGGGGGTCCTCATCCATGTTGGTGATGTGTTCAGCAGGATCTTCTTTTCAGTGAACTTATTCTTGCAGTAAATGTGAAAATGGCCAGTTTTTTTTTCATAATCCTTTGGCAGTTGCTGCGAGATGGTATTTCTGGTGTGGATGGAGAGATTACGCCTTTTCATAAACCGGAAGCACCAAGAAGGACCTCCTCAGAAGTTGTTGATCTTCATGTCAAGTGTTATCACTGCAGCTTTGAGTGGAATAACCCACTGTTGATCTTTGTTCTGTAACTGTGGCCATCTCTCTCTGTTCTCTCTGAAACTCTGTTTGGTCGCCTTCCATTGATTCATTAATGATGAATTCTCTCACAGCTGATCTATTCTCATGCTCTAAAGCGTGACTGATAGCTTTCAGTTTGAAATCTGCTTTGTAAGCACCATTTAGGGGTCCTTATACACACACACGTTAACGCTGGTATTACTGGTATGTTGAAGCACAGTACTGGTACATATCACTCCACGAGGCACCTGACTACGGTAGCCCTGAAATGCCAAAAATCCATCAAGCGGTGCAGCTTCATAGTTTACCAAAGTTGTACTAAAACATTTTGACATATTAATACATAAGGCGCACTGTCGTTTGAAATTTAAATTAAAGAATTTTAAGTGTTCCTTATAGTCTGAAAAATACAGTACATATAATAATCCAGCAGGTTATAATATAACATGTATATACTGTGTGTATATATATATGTCTACACACACCTGTTCTAATGCCAGGTTTTTGTGATGTAAAAAAATGACACAAACTTCACAACTTTTTCCACCTTTAATGTGACCTAGAACCTGTACAATGATATTAAAAACAAACTAAAACCTTTAAAGGGGAAAATAAAAACTAACCTGGTTACATAAACTAATACTGTTATTCCAGCACTCAGTGTTTGTGGGTCAGTCTATCAGAGTGGAACATCTTGATGAGGTCATATTTACCCACTCTTCTTTACTAAACTGCTCTAAATGTGAGGACATCTCCTGTGTACAGCCCTCTTCAGATCATTAGGATCATTGTGGTGATGAAAGATAAAGTTCTTCTTCATCTTCAGATTTCTAACAGAAGTCTGAAGGTTTTGTACCAACACTGTCTGGTATTTAGAACTGTTCATAATTCCCTCCACCCTGACTAAAGCCCCAGTTCCAGCTGAAGAAAAACAGCCCCAAAGCATGATGCTGCCACCACCATGCTTCACTGTAGGCATGGTGTTCTTTTGGTGATGAGCAGTGTTGTTTTTGCACCAAATGTACTGTTGTCACATGTTCTACACAGACAGTACTTGTCAGAACTTCCTGCAGCTCCTTCAATGTTGCTGTCGGCCTCTTGGCAGCCTCCATGACCACTTTTCTTCTCGTCTAGTCATCAATTTATGACTGACGTCCTGTTCTTGGTAAAGTCACTGTTGTGCCATATTTTCTCTACTTGATGATGACTGTCTTCACTGTGTTCTATGTTATATTTAATTAATTAGAAAGTCTTTTGTAGCCTTCACTGACTGATATCTGTGAACAATGAGATCCTCTGATGCTTTAGAAGTTCTCTGAGGACCATGGATTGTTCTGGAAGATGTGGCTACAGAAATTTGAGGAAAAGCTTCTAGAACATCTGAACTTTATTTGGGGTTAATGAATGGTGACATGTTTGTGCTGACTCCATTTAACATGAGTTTGAATGTGATTGGTTACATTCACTTTCAGTAACTAGCACAACACTGGGCAGCATCATGTTGTGGGGCTGTTTTGCTGCAGCGGGAACTGGAGCTCTTCATAAAATAGACGGCATCATGAAGAAAGAACATCACGTAGAAATATTAAGGCAACATCGCAAGACATTAGCCAGGAAGCTAAAAGTAGGGTCTAAAAATGGGTCCTCCAAAAGGACAATCACCCTAGCCATACTGCCAAAATAGTGGCTTGAGGACAACAAAGTCAATGTCTTGGAGTTGCCATCACAAAGCCCTGATCTGAATCCCATGGAACATGTGTTCTATAGATCTGAAAAGTCGTGTGTGAGCGACAAACCTGACTCAGTTCCAGCCGTTCTGTCAGGAGGAATGGACTAGAATTACTGTGAAAACCAATGCACTTTAAATACCAGGTTTGAGGAGTAATGGATTACAAGTCACGCCGTTACGTAATCTGGATACAAAACTAACATTACTGTAATCAGTGGCAATGCCCCCCCTCCGCCCCCTGCAAACCTGGCATATGTTTTAAAGACAAAAACAAATCCTGTCTTGTTGAAATGTAAATATAAATAAATAAAGGCTGCAGGATGTTTGTTAATGTAGGAAACAATTTTCAGCAAATAGTTTATGGCACACATTTAATTAAAGTCACTACCTGTACATTACATGAGAGACATGCTGGCAGCAGTATAGTAATTAAACATCTTTTTTCTAGTAGAAATGATGATTGTTACTATGCTGTGTCTGTATCCTTTGTAGCTAGAACTATAGTTGTTTTATAATACTCATTATAATGATTATAGTATGGTCTGTGGTCTAGGTCAATTATTCAAATGAATTAATGAGTAAACTGATTAATAATAATATTTATTTAAACTACTGTGGGTTCTCAGTGTTAAACTAAAACATTTCCACTGTCAAAGCTTTGTTTAAAATAATACAGAGTTTCTATCCTTTTGTGTCATTATTTGGTGTTGAAGTAATCCAAAAAGTAACTAAGTAATCTGATACATTACTTTATAGTAAGTTACTGATTCCATTTTTTAACAGTGTAATTGTAGCGGATTACTTATTTAAAGTAATCCTCCCATCCCTGCTAAATACTAAGGAAATGTATGTGAACATTTGACCTCAAAGAAACATCTGTCTCATGATTGTGTCGTTGAGCAAAATGAAATCATGATAATAATAATCCTAAATGACCTGAAACATGAGAGCTTTAATCTGATTTCAGCGTTTAGTGTATGTAAACTGTACATATATATATACATATATAATATAGCAGGTTAGAGGACCATCATCACTACAACACTTAGATATAGATAATATATATGTTTACTGTGTGTAGCTCTGTAAAACTCACCCCCCCCCCCTCCCTCTTTCTTTCCCTCCCAGGCCTCTCAGAGCGATGCCATTGGTCGTTACCAACTCTCTGGGTCAGGTGACGTTAAACTCCACCCCCATCCTCACTACGGCTACAGGAGTCCCAGGGGGAAGTGCCCCGCCCCCTAAACTGGTGATCCAGGCCCTGCCCACCATGGTGCCCCCCAGCTCTAAAGTAGGAGAGAAGATCACCATCATCACCATCCCAGCCAATCAGCTGGCTACGCTGATGCAGACCACGCCCACAGCCCACCTCCCTCAGCTGTTTCAGGCCAAACCCACGGTGTCCAGCCGCTCCGTGCCACAGCTCATCCTGGCCAAGCCCCAGCCCCAGCCCCTCCCCCAGCTCTCCATCCAGGTTCAACAGTCACAGCTCGTGGCCCCCAGAGTGGTGGTGGACCCCCCAAAGTCCTCTAACATTCAGCCTGAAATGGGCCAATCAGAGGCTGCTCCAGACCCACCTCAACTAGAGACCTAAAACACGCCCCCTCAGAGCCACAGACTGGGACTGGGAGGGTCTGGTGGGGGCCCCTGGGGGCCGTTGTAAATGAAAGTTTTTTTGTAATCACACATATTGTAAAGCCTGAGAAATGTAAAAAGCTTTTTTGATACTCAGCAAGTATATTTGAATACTGTGTAGATGAACCTGGCTCTGTTTCTGCTCTTAATGTCTATCAATTGCTTCTCCCTGATTCCTCAACAGGAAGTCACCGTAAAACGCTCAATGTGTGAAGTATAATAACATATTTTTGTTTGTTCTGTGGATTATTGAAGTAGATTTTACTGAAACATGTCGATAAAAAGAAGCTTTTGAAGCCAAATGTACGTACACAATTTATTTATAACACGCACACAGATATATATACACACACACACACACACACAGGGTACAGAAAGTTATTCAGATCTCTTTAAATGTTTCACTCTGTTTTTATTTCTCATTAATGCACACTCAGCACCACATCTGGACAGAAAAAAACAGAAATCTAGATATTTTTTACAAATGTATTAAAAAAGAAAAAGTCAAATATCACATGGTCATAAATATTCAGACCCTTTGCTCATTATTGAGTAGAAACATCTTCTGAGCTCGTACAGACATGAGTTTTCTTGGGAATGATGAAGCAAGTTTTCCACACCTGGATTTAGGGATCATCTGACATTCTTCTTGTAGATCTTCTCCAGTTCTGTCAGGTTGGATGGTGAACGTTGGTGGACAGACATTTTCAGGTCTCACCAGAGATGATCAGTAGGGTTTAGGTCAGGGCTCTGGTTGGACCAGTCAACACTGGTCACAGAGTTGTTCTGAAGCCACTCCTTTGTTATTGTAGCTGTGTGCTTAGGGTCATTGTCTTGTTGGAAGGTGAACCTTCAGCCCAGTCTGAGGTCCTGAGAACTCTGGAAGAGGTTTTCTTCTAGGATATCTCTGTACTTGGTCACATTCATCTTTCCTTCAATTGCAACCAGTCGTCCTGTCCCTGCAGCTGAAAAACACCCCCATAGCATGATGCTACCACCACCATGTTTCACTGTTGGGATTGTATTGGGCAGGTGATGAGCAGTGACTGGTTTTCTCCACACATACCACTTATTTCTCATAATCTGGGAGTCTTTCATGTGTTTTTTGACAAACTCTACGCAGGCTTTCATATGTCTTGCTCTGAGGAGAAGCTTCCATTGAGCCACTCTACCATAAAGCCCTGACTGGTGGAGGGCTGCAGTGATAGTTGACTTTGTAGAACTTTCTACTATCTTCATACTGCATCTCTGGAGCTCAGCCACAGTGATCTTTGGGTTCTTCTTTACCTCTCTCACCAAGGCTCTTCTCACACGATTGTTCAGTTTGTCTGGACGACCAGGTCTAGGAAGAGTTCTGGTCGTTCCAAACTTCTTCTATTTAAGGATTATGGAGGCCACTGTGCTCTGAGGAACCTTCAGTGCTGCAGAAATTCTTCTGTAACCTTGTCCAGATCTTTGTCTTACTACAATTCTGTCTCTGAGCTCCTTGGGCACTTCCTTCAACCTCATGATGGTCATTTGCTCTGACATGCACTGTGAGCTGAAAGGTCTTATATAGACAGATGTGGCCTTTAATAATCAATCAATCAGTTTCATTAAACACAGCTGGACTCTAATGAAGGAGCAGAACCATCTCAAGGAGGATCAGAAGAAATGTACAGTATGTGAGTTAAATATGTGTCACAGCAAAGTGTCTGAATATTTATGACCATGTGATATTTCACTTTTTCTTTTTTAGTAACTTTGTAAACATTTCTACATTTCTGTTTTTTTCTGTCCAGATGTGGTGCTGAGTGTGCATTAATGAGAAATAAAATGAACTTTTTTGATTTTAGCAAATGTCTGCAATGAAACAAAGAGTGAAACATTCAAAGGGGTCTGAATACTTTTTGTACCCACCGTATACACACACACACACAGATATACACACACACTCACTTGGTGCCTCATACATTCACTAAACACACATTCACAGGGGATAGAGAAGTGCCTCTCCATTGGGGAATGGTGGGGGCTCTCATTGCACAGTCTCTCCAGGCAGCGTCGGCGTGGGGGTGCCTCTTCCATTCGAGTGTGGCTTGGTGCTTGTGTCGTCTCCTGGTTGCCTTGGGGGAGGTCCCCGCGGTGTGTAGGCCTGGGGCCGCCTGCCGTGGCGGTTGGGCGCACTGGGGGCTGCTGGCGTCTGTGCCGGGGCTTGGGGCGGGGTTGCGCAGCACTTCGGGATGAAAGTTTGCTCTTCTAGTGGTCGAGGTCTCTGTCGGCTGCCTGGTAGGTCTCTCCTGCTATCTGCAGGCCGGTGGGTGGGTCCGGGCCACCTTTGGCTGGGGACTGCTGTACCGCAATGGATGTGTGCCATTGGTGTGCTTCCTTTTTGCGGTGGAGGCCATCAGTCGCTTGCATGCTGGTGGGGGGCGTTGCCCCATGGCTTGCGCTGTTTGTTCAGCGGCGGGGCCTTGGCTGCTGTCCTTATGCCATCTGGGGCTGTGGGGTCCTGCTGGTTCGTGGGCTGGGGTGGGGTGCTTACACTTGGGGGTTCCCTGTCTTGGGGGTGTGCTCTTGGGGTCCAGCAGGCTTGGCCTACTGACTGGGCCAGTTCTGGCGGAGGTCTTCCGGGGCGGGCCGTGCCCTTACATACCTACAGTTGTGGTGCGAGGTGGCCCCTGGTCTGCCGCCTCGGGGCGGTGCGCGCCGCATGCTGGTGTGGTGGTCTGGCTGGGCCCTTGGGGGGCTCATTGCACAGGCGGCATCGATAAAAGGTGATCTGGGGTGTGTATGTGTGGGGCGGTGGCTGCTGCTCGGCTTAGGATCTTGGGGACGTCTGGGGGCTGCTCGGCTGTGGGGGGGGGGGGGGGCCCTGGCCCCCGCTCTTTCTGCTGGGCTGACTGCATCTTTGGGTCCGGGGAAGCGCTTGGGTTTACAATAGCGGTTCTTGCACATACATACTTGAACTGTGGGATAAAACTCCTACTGGGCTTAACTTTAGGCACGTTGATCCTGGACTAAACATAGGAACCAGGACCAGATATTAGCTGTGTTTATGGAGCGCATTAGCGCAGGTTGTGGTTTCGTGTGATTATGGGTTATTTTGAATGATTATTAATTACATTGCTGAGGGGTTTGTTTTAGGATTTCCTTTAGAAAACATAGGAAAAGGGACCAAATGGAGAACGTGACGGTGCAACTGTCAGTGACTGCAGTGGCACATTGTCACGGTAATGAACACACACACACAGCGCTACTCCGTTCTGCATCAACACACATACACGTCACAAACATTTCCACACATTGTGTTTATGGGTCATTTTTATTCATTATTAATTACGTTTCGTTGGGTTTTTTTTTTTGAGGATTTCGTTTGGAAAATGCATTTTTCTGACAGAAGTGTTGTTTTTGTTTATAGGCTGAAATATTTTGCCCAATAAGCCTTTTTGCTCTCTTTCAATCTGGTTCAGTTCTTCTGCATGAGGTCAAAGGTCAAGAGGTGTAAACTCTCCATATCTGACGGTGTAAACAGTGAGTCTGACTGTGATTGATATCATTGTTCCCTGTTACAGAAACGTGGTATCGGTCTCTGATCGGTGCTGTTTCACTCATTGGCCTGTTTTGTGTCCATCTTGTGAAATTCCATAAAATAATCATGGACCTGGTTAGTGACAGGTGGACCTCATAAATTTACCTTTTCACAGTGAGAACTCATCTCTTTACCATCAATAATAACACATTTCATTTATTAACAGTTTTCAAAAACTCAAAGACACTTTACAGTTATTAAAACTACAAAAGTCAAAAAATAAACTACCAACAATAAAGATAAATGGAGAAAATCCAGAAGTGTAAACAGAGGAGGTGTGTCACTGATACTGTTTCTAACACTGGGTTTACTAACGTGTTCAGATATGAGCATCATTCCTGTCCTAATCCTCCCACTGGAGACCCAGGTATGGTGTTTTCATCCACCAGGGGTCACCTGTGTGGAAGCCAGAGGACTGCCCTTGCTTCCATACTGCTGCATTGGTTTTTAAAAGTGCTCAGATCGGCAGAAAGTGACATCAGCAGAAAACGCTTGTCCCTCCCCCAGTCTGAATATGTGTAATATTAATAATATAAACACTATTAAAACACTAACGATCTCTGTAATAACATAATAAACGCTGTTAGGTTGGAAATAGCAGTTATATATATATATTAATGTATATACTTTTTTATATCAACAGAGTAAACACGCTTGTTGACGTTTATATCCCTCTGACCTATGACCCCGCAGGTCTCGCATGTGCAGTCCCAGAGTGTGAAAAAGCTAATGAACTCATTGACTGTTTTTCGGCTGGGGTTGCTAGGAGACAGTGTGACGAAGCTCTCCCGTGAATACCGAGCTTGTACAATGATGTAATGACAGCTGGTGACGTGTAGGTGGCAGCAGAGCACCTTTGGAGGAGAGTTTACCCGTGATGAGCAGAGCTCAGAGGGAGAGGAAAGGCTAGGGCTGCTCACTTTGATCATTTAGTCACTAATTGGTCGATGCCGTCGTGGTCGACCAAGAGTTTCATTGTCGACCAGCATTGGTATCAGTTTCATTACCGTTTAAAAATGCAATCTGCTTATATACAGTGGGGCAAAAAAAGTATTTAGTCAGCCATTGTGTAAGTTCTCCACTTAAAAAGATGAGAGGTCTGTAATTTACATCATAGATAAACCTCAACTATGAGACAACATGAGAAAAAAATCCAGAAAATCACATTATAGGATTTTTAATGAATTAATTTGCAAATTATGGTAAAAATATGTATTTGGTCAATAACAAAAGTTCATCTCAATACTTTGTAACGTACCCTTTGTTGACAATGACGGAGGTCAAATGTTTTCTGTAAGTTTTCACACACTGTTGCTGGTATGTTGGTCCATTCCTCCATACAGATCTCCTCTAGAGCGGTGATGTTTTGGTGCTGTTGCTAGGCAACACAGACTTTCAACTCCCTCCACAGATTTTATACAGGGTTGAGATCTGAAGACTGGCTAGGCCAAGTGCTCATATCAGCAGAAAACGCTGGTCTGAATATGTGTAATATTAATAATATAAACACTAACGATCTCTGTAATAACATTATAAACACTGTTAGGTTGGAAACTTGTTTATGTTTCTCTGACCTTTGACCCCCAGGTCACACATGCTCAGAGTGAAAAGTCTTATCAGTGACACAAATTAATAATTAGTAAATAATCAATGCATACGATATGATTTACCATTTTGTTTCTAATGAATGAAGCAGGTGATTAACTATAGATGTAGTTAGTGTAGTTGTCATGTCCTCCGTTGTTGTTTTGTTTTTTTCCTTAAGCAGCATAAATAAAAAAATCATGGTTTTATTTTTATTTTCTTAACATTAAAGATCTCGTGTTCATCCATTTTATAAGTGATGATTGTATAAAATGTTTCTTCCAGTTGGTGGCGGTAATGCACCAAAAGGTTGGCTGCAAAGCGCCAAACAACCAAAGAAGAAGAAGAAGAAGAAGAAGAAGAAGAAGAAGAAGAAGGAGGAGGAAGCTGTGCTAACTGCTAACTGCTAACTGCTAGGCTAAGCTAAGCTAAGCTAACTGCTACTATGTTTTTCAGCCGGACGTCGTGTCTTCGTTCTGCGCTGTGTTCAGGTAAATAAACATCATTATGTAGAAACATTCACTGAGTCTCTAACGCAGATAAAACGTTTAGTTTCATAGAAAGCTTGACTTTAAACAAACGTTTGACCTTTTAGTGAAGGTTTAGCTCGACTGGTGTAGAGGTTGTAGTCAGAATGACCTGGTTATTAATAATATTAATAATAATAATAATAATATTTGATGCTCAAAGTGCTACAGGATTAAAACAGTACAACACAACATATATTAAAAGACAGGATTTAAAAGAGGCATTAACTGTTAAAATATAAGTTTGTGTAAAAAGGTGATATTAATGTGGGGGGGGGGGGGTACAGGAGGGTCTATGTGGGACTGATGGGGGGGGTACAGGAGGGTCTATGTGGGACTGATGGGGGGGTACAGGAGGGTCTATGTGGGACTGATGGGGGGGGTACAGGAGGGTCTATGTGGGACTGATGGGGGGGGTACAGGAGGGTCTATGTGGGACTGATGGGGGGGGTACAGGAGGGTCTATGTGGGACTGATGGGGGGGGGGTACAGGAGGGTCTATGTGGGACTGATGGGGGGGCAGCACTGTTCTGTACAGCCTAACGTTACCTTAGTCACAAACTTATGTGAAGTTAGAAAGATATTCACTGATGAGGCTTTTCTGGACCAATAAGTCATCAACAGAACCAATACCTCGTTACATCACAACCATCTACAACCAGATGTTCCTCAAAACGAGCCATAGAACGTGCAGTACCTATGAAGACAATACAGTGTATTACATTATATACAGTTATATATACAGTTGGCCTGGAGCCGCTAAAATAAAACCCAATAAGTTCACACAGGAGGGTGGTAGTGTCATCAACTCATCATGGTTAGTTTCAGTAAATGTGCTTTAGTGATTTTCATCATTACAATAAGTACTAAAATATGCAATAACCAGGGATGCATCCAATATTCAGCTGATTATTGCAAAAAAAAGCTTTCAGTTTTAAAATGAAGGCCAAATAGTAACGTGTGACACAATCAAACAATGTGCAGTGATTTAAAGTCAGAAAAGTGTGTGCGTTGCTGCAGAACCAGCAGCAGTAGCTCCTCCTCCTTTTCACACACATTGTTCCTCTGAATGAGGCTAAAGGATGTTTATCACTGTAGATAAACCATTAGAAAGTCCTTTATTATCATACCTTTAATACACTTTAGTTTTAGTGGATTACATTATATACAGTTATAATTATATAGAATAATGTTTGATTTCATTTATATTGATCATGTAAATGGAAACTTAAAAATAGTTTAAAATAAATTAACATCAATAAATAAAACAGTATCTTTCATCTTAAATTTTAACACATCTCAGTTTACATGAACACAATGTTTATAAAGTAGATTTTTATAGTTAATGTATATGAAAGTCTACAAAAAGTAACATGAATATAATATCACATGATCATGTGATCAACACATGCTAATTACTCATTTCTTGCCACACATAAAACATACATATTTAACCTGTACATTGGTGGTTAAATGAATCTGTTCCCACACAATTAAAATCTGTATTTTCTTCCAGAAATAGTGTTTTTGTTGGTTTAGTTTCTTACCAGGGATTTAAAACTTAAGGTTAGTCACAGGTGGAGGAAAGTTGATGGTCTGTAGATGTTGTAGGAATGTGCTGAGTCATTGTACAACCTGATTTATTTTAGGTTAATAAATTGTTATATCATGATTTTATTTGTCATTAATCATTAATAACCTCTGTAAAAAAATAACTATTTCAATAGTTTTTAAAGCTATAGGGAGCCATTGTATTAGAGTCAAAGGGCCAAATTAGGCCCCAGAGCCACAGGTTGCAGACCCCTGCTCTGAGAGAACCACAGCTGAACATCTGTCCTGGTATCATAGTCCATCAGTTCTGGTCCCTCCATGATGATTCTGATGAGTGTGTACGCTCTATTGCTGAGCTCAGCACATTCTACGTTTTTACTGCTGATCTCAATGTGAGCGTGAACTCAGTGATCGACTCGTTATGTCTGACTCTGTTCATAGTGGACCACGTGCACTCCAAAGGAGCTCATTGGTGTTTATACTCAGAGAATTCACCGTTGCATTACCTGCAGCAGAGGTGTGTGAGCGTACAGCGTCTGCTCACACAGCGTAGACGGACTAATCTGTGAACATCTTTCTAACTTTACCAAAGTGATGAGGAGTGTGTTACAGTAGGAGACAAAGGTCTTCTGACTTATTATTATTATTGTTGAAACAATGTTGGTTTACGAGAGATTAGAGCAAACTAAAGAAGACTTTAGTCAACACCTTGTCTTGGTTCTAATCTCTGGAGTCAGTAAACAGTCACTATTTAAACTGGTGACCAGTTGAAGACAAACACCAAACAGCACTTTAAGAAGGTAAAGAACAGGACACGCCTGTGTTCACTTTAATTTATAATATTTCTTTCCTTCATAACCACTTTACAGGAACCATAGAATATATTATTATTATTATTATTATTATTATTATCATCATATAAGGTGACATTTAGCTTTAAAGGTGCAGTCCGCAACTCTCAGATCCCTTCCTTGCCCCTCCCTCCCAGCTGCTGTCTTGCCCTGCCTCCAAACTTTCCAAAGTCCCTCCCTCAGAGGAGCTAACAAGCTTATGTTAGCCTGATAGCAACATCACAGTAATATAACATGCTCTGTTAAAAGCATATTACTGCAATGCTTCTCTCTCTCTATATGTGCACACACCTCAGCAGCAGCAGCAACACAGTGTCACTTACAGCAGCCCACACGGAGGCTGCTGCACACACATGAACAACACACACACCACATAGTTCTACTGTAACAATTACAAATCAAACATAATGTAAATCAAGCTGCAGTAATTACATTTCAAGCAGAAAAGTCACAATTCCATCTTCTACTCCTCCAGACCATACACTGTAAAAAACAAGCCGGCTCTCCAGCCTGGGAAAGGGGCGGGGCCTGTGAGCAACAGCTGTCAGACAGTCTATATAAGGATAATCCATGTTGTTGTGCAGAAGAAAGATTGATTCAATAGTGTGAGCTTGTGCTTTAAGCCTGTCTTAGTTTGTTCCTCTATGATCTGCTCTGAGGACAGCGTTCACTCACACAGCTGTTGTTTAGGCAATAAATACATTATATTCATATTTCATCTTTATCACATACAGTGGGACAAAAAGTATTCAGTCAGCCACCAATTGTGAAAGTACTCACAGTTATAAAGATGAGGTCTGTCATTTTCATCATAGATAAACCTCAACTATGACAGACACAATGAGAAAAAAAATCTAAAAAATCACATTATATGAATTTTAATGAATGAATTGGAAAATCTCTCAGTAAAATAAGTATTTGGTCATCTACAGGTCTGTGAGAGACACAAATCTGGCTTGTTTAGCCACAGGTGTAATGAAAATTGATGGTTTGTAGAGGTTGCATTAAGTGAAGTAGGAAGTTGGCAGTTATTGCATAATGTGATTTATTTTTAGGTTAAAGAAGTTGTTTTATCATAATTTTATTTGAAGTTAGTGTCATTAATCATCAATACCCTGTAAGAAATAACAATTCATTATTTTATTTTTTTAAAGCTACAGGGAGCCATTGCAAAAGAGTCAAAGAGCCACATGAGGCTCCTGAGCCACAGGTTGGAGACCCCTGGCCTAGTCTGTGTGTCGGTGGGTGAGCTTAGCATGGTTAGCTTTAGTTGAGTTTCTAGTTCATCTGAAGGTTCATCTGTCAACGTGTTTGTGGAACTTTGGGTGGATCTTGGACTGTTGGATGATTTTATAGTTTTATAGCTGATCACTTTTTACATTTTCTAATTTTTTTTAAGTTTCTCATAGAATAGAAAAGGAATTTATTGATCTCCCAGATGGGAAATTCACAACAGAAAAAGGGAAAGTGTATGAGTTGGGATTCAGGATCTGCCTCATGGGAAGTGAGAAATGTACCAGCATTATGATCAACCATTATCCTGTATGTTACATGTACATATAATGATCAACCATTATCCTGTATGTTACATGTACTTCCACCAGCAGGATTTATTAGTGTTATAAAATATCCAGAGGCCTGACAGAAAGATAAAGATTAACCCTTTAATATTGACCATGTAATGTTACTACATTAATGGAATGTATCCTCTACATCTAACCCATCCCTGAGGAACAGTTCAGGGTTAAGGGACTTACTCAACATACCACAGTGATGGCCCAGGTGAGGCTTGAACCGGCAACCCTCCGATTACAAGCCCAGCGTCCTGAACCACTAGAGCAGATAAATGATAAATTAAACAGTTATTGTAAATATCTTCTATTAGTTCCATTGCAGTCATAATGAGTAAAGTCAGATCATTATAACCAAGTAGTGGTCCATGATTGAGCGCCAGGTAAGCTGTGACGAGGGGGGCGGGGCTTACACATCCTCCTTTATCCTGGATGGATTCATCTAACTTTAGTGCAACACCTCCCATGGTTGGAAACATTGTTATTTATTCAAACATCATAGAAAACATCCTGTTGTAGTGATTTTATTTATAGATCATAAAAATAAATGTTCATACATTACATCATATGTTGTTTTTATTCATTCATGTGTCTTTGACTCAGAAACACTTTGGTATCATTTTTACACTTTAAGTTTAATATGGTGATGGATTACATTTATAATTCATCAATATTGTGTTTTTAATGTGAGAAAACCTCTATTATTGTGATGTCAATCACAATAATATAAATCTTATTAGATCTAAATGGTGTCGTGGTCTTCAAATATCCAATCATTGTTCTGATAATCCAGATTGTATCGTATCAGAGTGAAAGTGGTGATTTTAAATGTTTTTACGCTTTGTTAGTCTATGTTTAATATTTCTCTCCATTTGTTTCCAGCTGCTTCTAGATCCATGTTCACCAGCTCTAAGCCAGACATGGGAAAACCAAACTGGGTCAGAGTAGGACTGGCCTTTGGAACGTCTGCTTTCCTCTGGGTTCTAGTAAGAAAACACACCGCAACATGTGGGAGGAGCTTAATCTATCATCAGAACACACAGCAACATGTGGGAGGAGCTTATATTTGACATGAGAAGCAACGTTTTCCAGTTTAAATGTATTATTTCATCACTGAGTGCTAACATAAATGAATAAATCAATACTGGTTCATTAACATCCAATCAGCACTCATGATCAGAACCATTGTGTGTCTGATAACACACACACACACTAATGTCCTATTTGTCCTCCTGCAGCTCTTGAAGCAGCACAGCTCAGATGTTGATGAATACAAAGTGAGGAATAACCTGGAACAATGATCTACAGGTAATATTCATGTAACGTTGGTCCTCATTTATCAACCGTGTGTGTAAACGTGTAGAAGTGTGAGTTCACACACAACCAACTTGTAAAGGTGAAGAACCTGGTCCATCTGCTACCTCTGGATCAGAAGACAACCCCTCTACCACCAGTCTGTGTAGATGACACTGTGCCAACCCGGAGCTTCTCTCATAATGAACCATTCCTGACCCTGAGCTTAAAGCCCTGCTGAACCAGTAGAAGAGGGGCTAGAGACCCCCTACAAGAAGAAGCTGGAGACGTGTGGAGAGGGGGAGGAGCTGATGACCCCCCCTCTTCTCACATCTGCATCGGCCAACCAGCCCCTCCTTCATTCCCCCCTCATCTCCCTCCAGCTGACAGTTGTCATCAGTGTAAAACATAGATCTACAGGTAGATGTGAAACTAAATAAAACAAACCCTGGAACAGTCATGTGACAAATTAATCAATAGTTATTGTTGAGAATTATTATTATTATTCTGATACAGTGGAAACAGAAACTTTAAAAATAATTATATTATGAACCTGTTTATATTGTGGAGAACATATTATAGACATAAATGTAATTAGAGTCTAAAGACACAAAAACACCACTTTATAAATACAGTTGTGTGTGAAAGTCAGGGCACCCCTTTAAAAACAGCATATTTTATATATTTAAAAAGTTATATTCATATTTACTGTCTCTCTGGTATATGGGAAAAAAGACAATATTGTCAGGAAACATTAATGCATAGTTACATTTTATTTTATAAATTGAACAAAATTACAAAAATGAAAAACATAATTTTGGCATGTGCAAAAGTCGGGGCACCCTACAGCATCAGTACCTTCAGTACTTAGTAACACCCCCTCTGGCAGATATCACAGCTTGTAAACGCTTCTTATAGCCAACAACAAGTCTCTGGATTCTATTATTTGGGATTTTTCCCCATTCTTCCTTGCAAAAGGCTTCCAGTTCTGCAATATTCCTAGGACGTCTTGCATGCACAGCTCTTTTAAGATCTACCCACAGATTGTCGATAATGTTTAAGTCTGGAGACTGTGAAGGCCATTCCATAACCTTCAGCTTGCGTTTCTTGAAGTAGTCCATGGTGGATTTGGAGGTATGTTTAGGATCATTATCCTGTTGTAGAAGCCATCCTCTTTTCAGCTTTAGCTTTTTTACAGATGCTGTGATATTTGCCTCCAGAATTTGCTGGTATTTAATAGAATCCATTCTTCCTCCACCCGAGCAATGTTTCCTGTCCCACTGGCTGCAACACAACCCCAAAGCATGATGGATCCACCCCCATATTTAACAGTTATTGTGGCCAAAGAGTTCTATTTTAACTTCATCAGTCCACAGCACTTGTTTCCAAAAGTCATCAGGCTTCTGTAGATGTTCTGTTGCATATTTTTGACGTTGTATTTTATGATGAGGTCGTAGATAAGGTTTTTTTCTACAGACTCTTCCATGAAGGTCTTGTTTGTGCAAGTATCGGCGCACAGTGGAAGGGTGCACCACCACTCCTGAGTCTGCTAAATCTTCCTGGAGGTCTTTTGAAGTCAAATGTGGGTTTTGGTTTACCTTTCTGACCAGACTACGAGCTGTTCTCTTCGAGAGTTTCCTTGGTCTTCCAGATCTCTTCTTGACCTCCACAGTTCCCCTCACCTGCCATCTCTTAATTATGCCTCGCACTGTGGAAACTGCAAGCTGAAAACGCTTTGCTATCTTCTTGTAGCCCTCCCCGGCATTGTGGGCATCAATTACTTTCATTTTTTCTGTCTTACACAGCTTCTTAGAGGAACCCATGGTTGCTGAGTGTTTGTACAAGGTTTGTGGAGTCGCCGTATTTAAGAAACCCTCAAATTGGCACCAGCTGGCACTCCCTAATGACAATTGTTGACACATGCTTCAGGACCAATGAGCTGGTAGAGGTCTGAGCTTGTAAAAAGAATCTGACACTTTGAAACTCTCAGGGTGCCCCGACTTTTGCACATGCCAAAATTATGTTTTTCATTTTTGTAATTTTGTTCAATTTATAAAATAAAATGTAACTATGCATTAATGTTTCCTGACAATATTGTCTTTTTTTCCCATATACCAGAGAGACAGTAAATATGAATATAACTTTTTAAATATATAAAATATGCTGTTTTTAAAGGGGTGCCCTGACTTTCACACACAACTGTAAAATAGACTAATATAAAACCTTTTTTATAGTTATTTGGGTCATTTTGCGACGTGCAGCGATGACGCGCTGGTGACGACATAATCCAAGATGGCGGCGGCCTGGACGACAGCTGATATTATGTAATAAAGCCTTAAAATACATGGATTTAATGAAAAGAGTGAATGACAGAGACATAAACATGTAAACTTATTAAACACACACACACTTATTAAACACACACACACTTAATAAACACACAGACTTATTAAACACACACACACTTATTAAACACACACAGACTTATTAAACACACACACACTTAATAAACACACACACACTTAATAAACACACAGACTTATTAAACACACACAGACTTATTAAACACACACAGACTTATTAAACACACACAGACTTATTAAACACACACACACTTAATAAACACACAGACTTATTAAACACACACAGACTTATTAAACACACACACACTTAATAAACACACAGACTTATTAAACACACACAGACTTATTAAACACACACAGACTTATTAAACACACACACACTTATTAAACACACACAGACTTATTAAACACACACACACTTAATAAACACACACACACTTAATAAACACACATAGACCTCAGTAAACATAACAGGCTTCACCAGACAGCAGGCACTAGGACCCAGAGGCAGAGTAAATACGTCCCTGTACTGCATTCACAGACTAATATCACCAGTTTATCATTTTACCAGTTATTAGAGCTACTGTATTTACCAGGGAGATAATATGTATTACTGGTGATTATTAGTTCATATCTCTCTTTTGCTCCACGGTCTAAACTGAAACACACACAGCAGTTGCGTTCTGAACACATCCTATACAAACCCTATTTGGAACCGGTTCTCGGTGCCCAACCCTAAGCATAGGACTATATCATAATATCAATATAAAGTATGTTTTTCTGCTCTATCTGTCCCTCTTAGATTATGTCTCTGATAAATTCACAGAGTGGGTTATGGTTCACCCTCACCTTGATGGTTGATAAAGGGCCGTGTACACCTTTCACTGTCAGGTTGAGATAAATCACGTATGACTTCTTGATGTGTCCTTATTTTCTCTTTATTGTAATGTGTCCAATGTGTTTATTAAAACAATCAGTTCATCTATAACCTCTTCACACAGTATGTTATCAAACAGTGTTCATGGTGTTGTATCAGAAACCATTTGAGCTCCACCCCATCAAGCAACAAACACTTGTCCCTGAAGTGTCATCACATATATAGTCTGTGACACGCCCATAAAATGGCCATTACAGTCAGTAATAATAAATAAACGGCCCTCGTCGTAGCCGTGCCACCTTTGCCACACAGCCTTCGTTGTGCTGTCTTTGCTGTGCAGCCTCAAGTTCATACAGACATAATATAACAGTGAATTTTATATTATCAATTCATCGTTATTGATTTATTTAGACAGAAATGTACTATTGAGATATAATCTTAGACATATTTATGATTTTTGTTGTAGGACATTTGTCTCATATAAAATTCTTTTCACTCTGTAGGGGGCGCTAACGCGCTAATGTCTGTTTTTCCACATTGAGCTGGTTTAGGGCTGTTAGTGTTATAACGGTGGGGGTCCCACGTCTCTAGACGATCAGTCAGTGAAACGTTTTAGGAGAAATATGTTCAAATACAACGTGAGCAAAAATAGAAATTTTACAATTTTCAACTTTCAATTCAAGATTCTGGACTTCCTGTGTAATTTTTGATGTGGTCTTAATAATATTTTTTACTTGTCTTGTTATGATCTACGTCTGTGTCAATTTTCATGATTCTACGATTAATTATTTTTTTGCGTACTTGGGGCGCTGGTTAGTCACATTTTTGCATTTTTAAAATCGCAAATAGCCATAAATTGAGAAGCACGCAATTGAATTTTGTTTGAATTTTTGAGTCTCTACACAATGGTTCAGTGTGTGAACAGTAGGTGAGTTAGAAAGAAGAATAATCATCCAACACAATAACAATGTTTCCTCCTTTATGAGAACCATGAACTATACATTATCAGAAAGCGTGGGGGCGTGTCTATGACATGACAAGTTTCCCTGGTCACTGACGGACACGTGGTATTCGCATAGGCTCCGCCCCTTTCCTTGTAGTTTGGCCAATAAGAGACCATGAGGCCCTTCACCAGCTCGTGACGCTCGGGCCTAATAATTAATAATTAATTGATATAATTAAAAAAAAACTGTACAGCAGCTAAAGTTGTTTTTAAGATGTGCACAAATACATATAATTAGTTTTATACATTTTGATATTGTTCTCTACACTAATGTTAATAAAGTTGTTATTTTAAGGGTTTTACTAAATAAGCTATGTTATAATAGATGGGGGGGGGAACCCCAATTACATCACAGAGAAAACATTATTATACTGTATATTGAGGATTGCCATTCTGGTTGGATTTTATGCATCAAAGCATCTCAAGGCAAAATATCCAGATATTATAAAAAAGGTCATATGGCCCCGCCCTACCCCCCCCCCCACCCCCCCACATTGGATTAGAGGAGGAAAGAACCGAGGCTGAACCAGAGGAAAGCTGCAGGACCAGATGGATCTGTCCTAGAGTCCTTTTCCAATCAGCTACAGAGGGGCGGAGCCAGCGTGTGGAAACAGCCTATCATATCTCTGTACGTCACCAGTAACAGGCAAACAGCCAATCATTCAGCAGCTGTGGAGTTGGGTTGCCATGTTGGTTTGTTTTCAAGTGAATATCGTGCAGTGAGTTTAAACTGTGTCATGAGGAGAGTATAGACATCTGCTATATAGAGGAACCTGGTACCAGTACTATCATAATCTATGGTAATACTGTAGTGAAGAATTTATAGTAAAGTAGGAACTGTTACAGTTTGGTAACGTGGGTAACGTGGGTAACGTGCTACTATAATCCACTCAGATTATCTACACCAGCTTTAACCCACGGTTGATGAATGTGTTCAGATACAGGCTAACGTGATGCTAACATGAAGCTGTCCTTTATTTTCCTTTCAGGATGTGGTCAGATGTTTCCTCACCTTTCTGGTCCTTCAACTGGTTTCTCTCTTAAATTCTGTGTACAGTAAACGTGATGAAAAACTAAAGTGTGTTTTGTGTATATTTGTATGTTACACAACTAATTTATGATAAACACAACTCACTCACTGAATATTAGTGTCTGTAGTGTTGTGTTCAACACCAGAATGTACCAAGACCATAAACACTTTTTATTTTAATTTAAAAATATATATAAATAAACTTAGGACAAGGTTTGACAGTTAAATAACATTTTCTCTTTAATTTTAGTTTATTTTAAATACATTTGACGGACAAAAAAGGTGCCTGTAAAAAATGTATTAAACTATTAAAACTACTACTGATAAATTCACAATTATTCTACATATTTGAAAACAATATTTTTATATCAGCTGAATGTACAGCAAGTGTTTAAAAGTATTTCTACCAATAAATAACATGTCTGTCACCTACACACGCAGTGTTTTCTCTTTGCTAGGGTTGGGCATCGTTTGGATTTGAACGATTCTGATTCCGATTCTTTGAGTTGTTCAGGTTTAACACGTCACAGATTTCACAGGATAATTTTTTATTTTAAAAAGCCTTTAACAGGTTATTTTATTAATTCACTTAGTTGATATAGTTTAATTTAGTTACTGTAATATAACTAGAATATTTAATTAACAAAGGTTTCCAACTGTAACTGTAAAAGTGAAACTTTCTGAAATAAAACTACAAACTAGTTGTCATCAGTGTAAAAAACATAGATCTACAGGTAGATGTGAAACTAAATAAAACAAACCCTGGAACAGTCATGTGACTAATTAATCAATAGTTATTGTTGAGAATTATTGATTGATTTGTCTGAAACCATCAGTAATAATATATAATATATACGTGTGTATCATCACCTCTGTTTAACACACGTATAAATGTGTTTATTCATTGATCAGAGATTAATAATCAGAAATCTGTGGATATACAGAGAGGGAGGGGCTTCAGGGACAGGGCGGAGCACTAATGACAAAGATACACTATCACTTTAAGAGATGTGCACACAGTGCACGTACCTGCACCTGCAGCGTCTGCAGTGTTGGATGTGACATCCAACATCATCCAACAGCACCACTGCTGCTCCTGCTGTTCATCAAACACTCACTAGTCTCATTAATTATATATTATTTAATTATGAGTTACATCATCTTTTATTAAACGCTGACAGGTGTTAAAAAACTTATCAAACACGATCAGAGTGTGATCACATGATCAGTGTGTGGTCACATGATCAGTTGTTTTCTATAATAGATTAACTAAATAACACCTTTAACCCTTTACTACTTTTAAAATGTTCAAACCACAGTCGCTCCTTTGTTTTGTTTTTGTCCATCATTTATTTTCTCTGCTCAGTAACAGATGATGTCACTTCCTGTTGGTCTCATTATTGGTTCCTATTGGCTTCTCATTCATGGTAAAAGCCGCAGCACATGTTCCATCACTCTCTAATCATTAAATCTGTGATCGATCTAGTGGGTCTGATGAGAACGTTCACTTAAACTAAACACTGTCAGCTGATTGGCTGAGCTGGAGAGATTGAAGCTGAGAAGAGTTTGGTGAAATGGTCAAAGGGGGCGTGGTCACGGATGGCTTAGCTGAACCAGGTTTAAACAATAAGCCTGGTTCACTTTGATCAAATACCCCCGGGTCTCCAGCGGCGGGGGGTCCCGCTTTGCACCCTAGCCCGATTGACCCAGCCCTGA
Organism: Gouania willdenowi; assembly: GCF_900634775.1. Lineage (NCBI taxonomy): Eukaryota > Metazoa > Chordata > Actinopteri > Blenniiformes > Gobiesocidae > Gouania > Gouania willdenowi. The sequence goes on from NC_041053.1 coordinate 2,307,154, forward strand.
GAGCCAATCCTTATCCCGTTACAGACACAGATACAGATAGTGAGACTTTAATGACATGATGCGTTCCAGTAAAAAAAAAGTGTCATTTTTTAACATGACTTTGTTTTAACGTTGATTTCTACCTTCAGAATGATAGAATAGAATAGAATAGAATAGAAAAGAATAGAATAGAATAGAATAGTCTTTTATTGTCACGGTACTTGGTGGTACAGTGAAATTTGAGAGATGCTCGCATAGAGCTACAGTACACCACAGAGCATAGAATTAAAAGACAGGAGCAACAACAAGGCATTGAATATGTACAAAGATGATAAAAAAAAACCAACGTACGGCATAAAAATTTTAAAACGAGACATCATCGGTGAATAATTTACAGAATAAATAACAGTTTAAAGTGCTGTAGTGTTTAGTGCTAAAGTGTGTGTGTATGTGTGTGTGTGTGTGTGTGTGTGGGGGGGGGGGGTTATGGGAGATTGTTCCTGAATGAGTGTGTGTGTGTGTATCCATGGGTGTTTGCAGTCCGTATGGGGAAGAAGCTGTTTGTCAGTCTGCATGTGTGAGATTTTGTTGACCTGTAGCGTCTTCCAGAGGGCAGCAGGTGGAACGGGGGGTGAGCAGGGTGTGGGGGGTCTCCTGTGATGGCTTTGGTTCTCCTGAGGCAGCAGGATGTGTTGATGTTTTCCAGGCTGGGCAGAGGGCAGCCGGTGATTTTTTGGGCAGTGTTTATGACCCTCTGCACCGCCTTCCTGTCCTTGACTGTTGAGCCTGCGTACCACACACTCAGACAGTATGTCAGCACGCTCTCCACAGAGGAGTGATGTCATCACCTCCATACCAGCAGCTCTCCCTGCACTGTGTCCTCCTAATGCTATAACCTAATCAATATTTCATATCATTGATCTGGGGACATGTCTCATGTTGTAGGTGTTTATCACAGATGTTGATGATGACAGAGGCTCCCACTTAAAACACTGTGGCCCAAGGCAGTGCTACCTTTACCTCAGCTCTCCTTGTCTGCAACAGAAAGGACGTCATTAAAAAGATCATCATGTAAAAAACATTCAAACATCAAGTCATTTTTCATTGAATCAATGTCTATAGAAATACACTATTACATACAATAATAATCATAAGAACAGTTCAAATGAACATTAGATTATGTATTTATGATGATATAACCTACAAGTGTAATTCAGCTACTAGCAGTGATCATAACACTGTGTCAGGGCCAAATTTACAGTTACCTTGGCTTTAACTTGTGACGGATGCTCTGCGTTGATAAATGATGAAACCCAGACTGAAAAGGTGATGAAGTAATAAAAAATGATTTATTCTAAACTAAATAAAAAAGAGTACAAAGCGGAATGATGAGGGAGGTCTGACCGGCCGGGAAAAAACAACTTACTGGAAAACTTTCCACACACACAATGTTTTACAGATTGATAGCCCCACCCCAACAGATAGGAAGGTCAGTTTGACGCCATCGCATATCACATATGATAGTCACATGCGTGCAATGTGCGTAGGTATGTGTGTGTGTGTGTGTGTGTGTAGTGTGGTGTGTGTATTTGATAATGTGTGACCTTGAGTTAACAGCTGTTATCACAGTGAGACGTGTGAGAACCCCTGACTTTCCTCAGACAGACAAAGAGGTGATGGAAACCCTTACATCTCAAAGCAGACATACTGTACATTTAATTAAGATATATGAGTAAATATAATTCATTAATTTTGTCACCACAATTCCCCACTTTTGGACTCTTGAGTCCAACACAAAAAGGAAGCAAAATTAATGATAAAATTTAGCAAGCACAGCAAAAACCAAACTCACAAACTTTAACCTTAGCAAAAAGCCTGAATAAAACAAACGCTAAATCGTAGTGAGTAGTGTAACATTAGCGCAACCAATGCAGCCCTATGGACAAACAATGGTGACACCAATAATACACTATGATATATGCGTTGTTTTTCCTGAGACACAGGCATCTCCAAAGACAGAGCAAGAGGAAAGGAGCAAAAGACCCCATAAACACATAATGAACACACAATAAAATTAACTATCATTAGCAACTAAAATCATTGGCAATCACAGCAATGAATATGAAATACATCACTTTCAGCAAAATCACACACAGTAAAATATATAAATCAGCAAAGCATGGCAAGAAGAAACATTTGTAGGTGGAATCAATGAGCAGAATCATCAAAGACACGCATCAGGAACACTTCAGGCTGTAATTCCGACTGTGTTAAGGTTATGTGGACATGTCTGTTGGAGAAGGCGCTCTGCACTAATCCTTCTACTAAACAGCACAACATTGGGATACCGCAACAGAGAAATACGAGAACAGCTACAAGTATAACAGCCATTTTAACCAAGAGAGGATGCCAGCCAGCGAGCAGGGTGGAAAACCAATCCGGAACACCCAACTGGTCTTTGTTCATGGCGTCGCGAAGCCTGGAGAAAAACCGCTTTTTTCCACCTCAAAAACATCTCTCACCTCCGTCCTTCGCTTTCCTTCCCCGCCGCTGAAACTCTAATTCACGCCTTTATCACATCCTGCCTTGACTACTGCAATAGCTCCTCGTTGGTACAACCTCCACACTCCTAAATATACTCTAATAAATCCAAAACGCAGCTGCCCGCCTCCTCACCCACACCCGCTCCCGTGACCACATCACCCCCGTCCTCCAAAACCTCCACTGGCTCCTCCTCAGCGCATCAAATTCAAACTCCTCCTTCTCACCTATAAAGCCCTCAATAATCAGGCCCCTCCTACCTCACAGCCTCCGCTCCTCAGATGCAAACCTCCTCACTGTCCCCAGGACCAAGCACAGGACCTGGGGGGACAGAGATTTCTCTGTAGCTGCCCAGTGCTTTGGCTACTGCTGTGGCTGTCTGGTGTTTGGTTGGAAAGGCCTCAATCCATTTGGAGAACATGTCTATGATGACCAAACAGTGTTTCTTTCCCTCACATGGTGTTAGCTCAAAAAATCAATTTGTAGGTGGTGAAAAGGCATGGATGGCTGAGGGTGAGCTGTCTGGCTCTTCAATGGTTTCTTTCTGCATGGGTTGTTTTTAGCAAAGATCATACATCTTTGACAAAACTCGGCTGCAAAGGAAGAAAATCCATTAGTGAACCACACTGTCTGAACTGAGGACACCCCACCCTTTTACACATGGGCCTGACCGTGTGTCAACTTAGCATAAGCAGGAAAAAGAGCACCCGGTATCCAAGGTTTTGAATCGGGGCCATACCAAACCCAACAGGTTGGGTGGTAGAAAGGAAAGAGGAAGAGGGAAGGACGCATGTGCGGGCCGCAAATTTGGCCGCCGCATCTGGATACCCAGGGTCGGGGCTGTTTAGAAGACCTCTTTTAAGTCCTCAAAAGCGCGGAGGGCTTCAGGGGTCCAGACCAGGGCCTTAGCGGGTGAGTTTTTCACCACCGCCCTCAAATGCCATTCATAGCCAGAAAACTCAGGGGTGAAATTTCGGCAGAAAGAGTACATGCCCAAAAAGGACAACATTTGCTTTTTAGTCAAAGGTTTAGGAAAAGCGACCATGGAAGCCACTCATTTGCTGGACAGAGTCTTGTCCTCACAGGAAATGGTGTGACCAATGAATTTGACAATTTCCTGGACAAACTGAAGTTTGGAAGCGAAGCCTTGTGGCCCTGCGCATGGAGGCGGTGCAGCAGAGATAAGGTGTCTCGCTCACATTGTTCTTTGGAAGGAGCTGCAAGGAGTATGTCATTGACATACTGGAGGAGGGAGGAGCCCGGTGAGAGGTCAAGGGAAGAGAGGCTCTGCTCAAGGGCAGAACAGTAAATTTGGGGGCTACACGTGAGGCCCTGCGGCAACCTGGTCCACGTGTATTGTTGTCCCTTAAACATGAAAGCAAACCAGAACTGTGAGTCCGGGTGGACTGGGATACTGAAGAAGGTGTTGGCCAAATCAACAACAGTGAAGTATTTTGCTGATGATGGAATCAGCGAGAGAATGGTGTGAGGGTTTGGAACCAGAGGGGCAGGAGGGATAATGGCCCAATTAATGGCCTGTAGGTCCTGCACAAACCGCCACTCGGTTGGTTGGCCCTCCGGGCGAATTTTCATCACTGGAAAGATGGGAGTCAAAACAGGTGAATCGACGCATGGCACAATCACTTTCTCTTTTATGAGAGAGTCATAAACGGATTGGATCCCATTCAAGGCATCACGTCGAAGGGGGTACTGCTTCCTGTGGGGACTGTAGGAGGACTTAGATGTGCACAATCTCTGATGAGGCCAACGTCATACTTGTGTTTGACCCACAGTCCAGGTGGCACTGACCGCAACAGGGGTGAGACGTCCCCAGGTTGTGGTACTGGCACCGAAGCCATTCTGTAGCCTGTGGACAGACTGATGGCAAAAAGAGAGCGGAGACACTCCACAGTCATTGGGGGAACTTTAACCCGATAAGCATTCATGGCAGGTGAAAACCACGTCAAAGGGGTTGAAATTGACTGCCAGTCATCGGCTTAATGACAGCGCAGGACAAAAGGTCCCAAATCCTTCCACTGAAGTTCGGGAGCTTTCGCAACCGAAATGTAAGGGAAGGAGTCAGGAACGTCAAACAACGGCAGCTGGTGTGCCGTGAGCTGCACAGCAACTGTAGCGTGGTGTTGGTCAAAGTACAGGAAGTCAGTGGTCAGGTGGTCGTTTACAGCATCACCCAAAAGAGGGTCGCCGTAAAAGTCAGCAGCAAAGGAATGGTCTGGATTGTGTGAGACGTGCTGTCCAGTGGCTGTACTCAGGCTTCTTCAATGTGAGGTGTTGAGGTGCATGTTGTGTGGCCCAAGCGTTAAGCTTGCAAGCATCATCAAAATTAACCCACCAGTTGTAAACAAAAAGTGTTCCAACAGACTCTTCTACAGAGTCTGTCAGCCTGAAGAACATCTGAGCTGAGGTTAAAGGTCGTGAGGTCTCAATGCTGGCGTTAGTACAGGTGAGAACTGCTTTAAGTTTAAGAAGCAGGTCTCTATCCAGTAGGTTCACTGGACAGTGGAGCGAAGGGAGGGGCGGAGCCCAGAAACAAAGAAGCTCTTGGCTAGAGCCCCATAGGATGATTTGTCAGCTGACCCAAAGCCATGTTATGGCTTGACATGACCGCTGTAGGTGTCGACGCACGCAGTCAATCTGCAGCTGTAGTCTTCGACGAGTTCTCCAGGTGCCTGTGTGCAAGCCTGAATTTGACCCATATCCACGCGCATGGTGAATGTCTGAGTGATGAGTGAGGCGGTGGCCATGACGTGTTCCTCCCATTCTCTATTGGGGTCCCACCCCAAAGCAGTTTGCCGCAGACCGTCGGTGTGGGGTAATTCCATGGAAGTTTGGATCCGGGAATATTCTGTAGAAGACAGCAGAGTTTTTTTGTTTTTGCTTTTGTTTAATGTTTTTATTAATGTTCACAGGAACATTGTATCTCAATTGTACAATACAAGTGAAAGTAAGCACACTGTTTCATTTCGGGTTTTTTTCTTTCCCCTAAACATAAAAAGAAAGAAGTGGGGGGGGGGGGGGGGGGGGGGTTACGCTTCCTCAAAAAAGTTGATTTTGTCAGTCAAACCTTTCTTGGAATATCTAATCTTTTCAACTTTCAGAAAAGACATGACCTCATTTATCCATTGAGTGCTGGATGAGGAACTTGTTGACTTCCAATGCATGAGGAGATGCCGTCTGGCCATGAGAGATGTGAATGCTAAAATGTTGAGGTGAAGAGCTGAATAGTTGGAGTAGTTCTCAGGAATACTGAAAATAGCCACATAAGAAGAAACATTAACGTTTTTTGAAAGCACTTTGGACATGGTACTAAAATATATTTGCCAAAACCTATTTAGAGTTGGACAGGAGAAAAACACATGAACAAGATCACAGGGCAATCCACCACACCTATCACAAATGTCTATGGTCGTTGGAAAAATGTGAGCAAGCCTTGCTTTAGAGTAATGACACCTGAACAAAACTTTAAACTGAATCAATGTCAAACAAGCACAGATAGTTGTCTTATCAATAAGGTTCAATGACTACTCCTAATTCATTCTCCCAGGCTTGTTTTGTTTTTGTGGTTAAATAATTATCATATGATTGAATAATGTTATACATTTTAGAGGTGATTGACTTCTGTGAGGGGGTTAATTGTAAAAGTTCAATCCAAGGCTGCTCAGGAGGAAGGTAAGGAAAACTAGGGAATAGTGTTTAACACAATTTCTCACCTGTAAATATCTAAATAGATGAGTGGTCGGTAGATTAAAGTCAAGAGAAAGATCTGTAAAAGAGTGAAAAACCCCGTTTTTTTAGAAATCTTTAAAACGCCTCAATCCCTTATTATGCCATGATTCAGAAACAGTAAATGTGGGTTTGAACCTATGATGTTTCAACAATAGTGTTGAATCGATAAATTTGAATTGCCTCCTAAACTGAAAAAAAAAATCCTAAGAGTAGAAATCACCACCAAGTTAGAAGTAATGCCAGAGAGGTTGACAGAAACAGTCAGTTAATAATGCAGAGAGGGACAGAACAGCAACTCCAAATTACACCAGGGAACATCAACTGACCCTGACCATTATGTAATCCTAGATATATTCACTGCCAGTAATAAAACTGCAAATTAGGCAAGAACAAGCCACTTTGTAACTTTGACGTACTTTATGCCTGATACGAGGTGTTTTGCCGTTCCACAAAAAATGTGAAATAGTTGAATCAATCGATTTAAAAAACAGTTTTGGTAAAAAAAAATGGGCAGGCACTGAAACAAAAATAAAAATTTCGGTGAAACATTCATCTTTACTGTATTAATTTTCCCAATCAACGTGAGGGGGAGTGAAGCCCATCTTTGAAAATCAGATTTAATCTCAGATAACAGGGGGAGAAATTGGCAGAATGAAGAGATTTGAAGGATCTAACTATATTGACACCCAAATACCTGAATCCAGAGGGGCTAAACTTAAAGGATGGACACATTTTGCATTGCTAGTTTATTAATAGGGTAGCATTCAGTCTTTGATATATTAATCTTATATCCTGAAAAAGAGCCAAATCTATGAAAAAAGGACTGAATGTTTGGAAAAACAGGATTTGTAATATACAACAATAAATCATCAGCGTACAGTGAAAGTTTGAATTCGTTTGCCAGTGTAGTCTGGAGCGGACCTCAAATAAATTGACAGGGGCTCAATGGCAAGTGCAAATAGGAGGGGCGACAGTGGGCAGCCCTGCCTGCAGCCTCTATTTAGAGGAAAACATCTAGATCTAACATTATTGGTGACGCTACTTGCACATGGTGATGTATAAAGGAGTCGTATCCATGATATGAATTCGTCGCCTAATCCAAATTTTGCCAGGAGTGCAAACAAATACTACCATTCAACTCTATCGAACGCCTTTTCTGCATCAATGGATAATACTACATCCAGTTTATTAGCGGTACCTTTAGAATAGATTATATTTAGCAGAGTGTGAACATTGTAAAACAGCTAGCGCCCCTTTATGAAACCTGTCTGTTATTAGAGATAATGCTTAGAAACACATTCTCCAAATGACGAGCGAGAGCCTTAGCCAGTATTTTAGGATCTACATTCATTAAAGAAATAGGTCTATATGAGGAAGATAACTGTGGATCTTTATCTTTTTTTAGAAGGACGCTAATAGAGGCCTGCCTCAGTGTAGGGGGAAGATTGCCACATGATAGGGATTCAATATAAACTGAATATAATATCGGAATAAGTTTAGAATGAAATGTTTTAAAGAACTCCACCGGAAATCCATCCGGGCCTGGCGCTTTATTATTTTGCATGTTTTGTAAAGCCAAATTAAGTTCTACAACTGTCAGTTTCGAGTTTAACTGATTAAGTGCTTCTGAGTTTACAGTAGGAAATGTAAGATCATCTAAAAACGCATGCATGTCTGTTGAATCAGAGAATTCGGAACTGTACAAGGACTCATAGAAAGAGGAGAAAACTGAATTAATAAGGGCGGGGTCTTCCACCAGGGCTCCAGAATCATTTTTAATACGAGGTATTAATCGGGATGCTGCTTGACGGCGCAACTGATGAGCAAGTAGTCTGCCCGACTTATCTCCATGTTCGTAATATTTACAACGTGAGTGTAATAATAAACGCTCCGCCTCGTTGGTAGTAATAAGGTCCAACTCTGTTTGTATGGCAACTCGGCGTCTAAACAAATCAGTAGTTTGGATGACTGCAAGCTGTTGGTCTAAAGATTTAAGTTCAGTCAATAATGTTTGGATTTTCAACATCCTTATTTTTTTCACGTGCGCAGAATATGAGATGATCTGGCCTCGCAAATAGGCCTTTAAAGATTCCCATAGTAACGCCATTGGGATAGGCTGCGACTCACATTGGTTAAAGCTGATGAAATCATCTATTGCATTGGAAATCAGTTCACAAAATGTTCCATCTGATAAAAGAGGTGTTGAATCTCCAGTGTGAGGAGTAATTCAGACTAGGCAATATTTGTACATCCAAAGACACAGGCACATGATCTGAAATAGTAATAGGGTGGTACCCAACATCTGAGACCTTAGGCATAAGCTTAGCATCTACAAAAAAATAATCTATATGCAAAAAAGTCTGGTGCACGTGCGAGAAAAACGAGTACTGTCTGCCAGTCAGATTAGGAAATCTCCAGGGGTCTACATAGCCTCCACTGGACATAAAGAACTATCTAGGAATGAGCTGGTCCAGGGTTAGAACGGTCTAACTGAGGGTTAATTGTACAATTTATATCCCCACCAAATATCAATAAGCTATCATTTAAAGAGGGCAGTTTTTCAAATAGTGTATTCATAAAATTTGGGTTATCAAAGTTTGGCGCGTATACATTAACTAATAAAACAGGAACTCGAGATATAAAACCAGAGATAATCAAGTACCTGCCATCTCTGTCAGAAATGGTTTTGGTGTGAGTGAATGGGACAGATTTACCAATCACTACGGCAACACCTCTGGCCCTGGAATTGAAGCTAGAATGGAATATCTTGGCAACCCAGGGACAACACAGTCTGACGTGATCATTTGTTCTCATGTGGGTCTCCTGCAGAAAGACAATATCAGATTTTAAGCGTTTTAAATGAGAAAAGACCTTTTAAAAGATCTTTTAACAGCACTTCCTAAACCTTTGATGTTCCAGCTAATAAATCTGATATTTGAGCTTTTAGTGTCAGTCATGTGTATTAAACATTAACACAAAAGGACAACTTGATTCCAAACCCACCAAACCCAAGAGGGAGAGAGTGAGAGGAGAAAAGGAAGAAAACACACCAACATGAACAAGTGGACCCCGAACCCTCCCCCCTCCCCCCAGAGCACTTACCACTACCCCATCCCCAAACGATAGGATGCCAGTGCAAACTCCACTAGGAGTCAAACCCCAAAAAGACAGACTCAAGGCTGTAGACCTAAGAACCTTCCTCATACTACTCCAAACTCTGAGAGGCTCCCGCAGAGGAAGTAAATAATCAAACTGTAAGGCAAATATATTTCGAAATATATACAGGTATATATTACAGTTTTTCTCGATTGCTAAAGCACAATTTCTAGATCTCTGAGCACAATGACCAGTTGCCTAAACACTTTAATAAATCTGGCCTCTAGTTGGCTTAACTATAAACACATTTCACCTCAATCTCCAATTTCACAAAACTCTGAACACATTTGCATTTGCCAAAACACATGTTGCAGAACTCTAAACACATTTGCACTGCTCTAAACACATTCACACTTATGCTAAACACTTTCACACTTGCTAAAACACACTTTTGCTCACACAATGCAAAATGGTAGACTCAGACATCAAAAGTTGAACACAATGAAAGCACGGGTGTCATTGCTTAAACACTGTGACTCAAAATTGAAGACACATGTGACACCATCCATATTGGCCGCTTGAGAATGCACAACGACTCAAAATTGAAGACACCTGCCAATGATGTGACAACACCTATATAGGCCAGTTTAGAATGCACAGTTTGCTGAAGGTGCCAAACGGCAACAGAATGTACAGAGGCGGAGTTCGTGTCAGAGGAGGGCGAGGAGCAGGCCAAGGAGGGCGAGGAGGGAGAGGAGGAGTGCAAGGAGGAAGAGCAAGACAACCACGTACAATCATCACAGATGAAATGCGAGCTACTGTCATTGACCATGTCATTGTCCATGGAATGTCACTGAGAGAAGCTGGACTAAGAGTCCAACCCAACCTCAGCAGGTTCTCAGTGTCCACCATAATTCGGGCATTCAGACAACACAACAGGTATGTACTGTAGTTACTTTGTCTAAATGTTTGTAGCCCACAATCTAAATTGGTTTCACCACATTACGTTTGCTTTGGGAGACTGGACATTTCCATTGATGTTTGTATTGTAGATTGTAAGTCTTTTTTTGAAGAGTGAAAGCATATTTGTTTCTATAGGGTTGAAAGATTGCCACATCATGGTGGAAGGGCTCCCCTATTTACAGCACAGCAAGAGATCCTCATTGTGGACATGGTCCGGGAAAACAACATCATCAGACTCAGGGAAATAAAGGAGAGAGTCATAGCTGACAACATAAATTTTGGAGGTATTGACAGAGTCAGTTTGGCCACCATAGACAGAGTCCTCCGTCGCCAGAAGCTACGCATGAAGCAAGCTTATAGAGTTCCCTTTGAGCGTAACTCGGACAGAATCAAAGAGCTACGTTTCCAGTATGTGCAAGTAAGTATACATACGGGTATACAATGTTGATTGTTCACAGTACAGTGGGTGTACAAGCTCACTGTACTGCACAGTAGCCCACAGTGTACTGTAGTACTCCTTCTGTGACACTACCCATACTCTATTCATTTCCACAGAGAATCTTGGGGTTGGACGCCATGATGAGACAACATGAATACATCTTCCTGGATGAGGCTGGCTTCAACCTCACCAAGAGACGGAGGAGAGGCCGTAACATAATTGGCCAAAGAGCAATTGTGGACGTTCCTGGCCAACGTGGGGGGAATATCACCCTATGTGCAGCCATGACCTCAGAAGGGCTTCTCCACAGGCAGGCTCTCCTTTGGTCCTTCAACACCCAGCGTCTCCTCACATTCCTGGGAGACCTACGGGACATCCTGATTGACCGTGAGCAGCAGAATCTGGTTCCAGCACAGCCTCCTCCCATCTATGTCATCATCTGGGACAACGTCAGTTTTCACCGCACCAACCAGATAAGAGAGTGGTTCAATATACACCAACAATTCCTCAATGTATGTCTGCCACCCTACTCACCTTTCCTCAACCCCATAGAGGAGTTCTTCTCATCATGGCGGTGGAAGGTGTATGACCGGCAACCATATAGTAGAGAGAACCTCCTCAGGGCCATGGACCTGGCCTGTGATGATGTGGGGGATTACTCAGGCTGGGTCCGGCATGCCAGAGCTTTCTTCCCCCGCTGCCTGGCGAGGGAAAACATAGCCTGCGATGTGGACGAGGTCCTGTGGCCTGACCCCACCCGACGACGTGATGCGCAGGCCCGTGCACAGTCCCCCGCACAGCCCCCCCCCAGGCCCCCGCACAGGCCCCCCCACAGGCCCCTGCACAGGCCCCCCCACAGACCCCATAGAACCTCTTTACTGTAAGAATTTGTGACATGTATCCCCATGTATGCTTTTGTTCTCTTTTGAAATTTGTTTTGGAAAAAGTATGTTTGTACAGGTTGTCAATAAATGAGGTTCCCCTAAAAATAATCTGTGACTTACTATTGATTACTATACAGATGTGATTACTATACAAATGATGGGGTACTGAGAACATCACACCCTGAACATTGTGTTTTCAATTTTTATTGAAGTGTGTGATAGATATCCAATAGTGTTTACATTTTTGCAAGCTGTGAGGACCATTTTGTTGTCAAAGTTTGGTTTGGCCATAGGAGCAACAGTTTTGTGGTGAAAGTTTGGGTTTTGGAGTGAGAGTTTCGTTTTGTAAAGAGACTGCGAGTTTTTGTGGAGCTAGCTTGAGAAAAGTGTTTTGTGTTTAGAGTTTAGAGAAAATGGAGGGCAGTTTCCTGAAATGTGTCCTGACATTCGAGAAAAACTGTAAGAGAGTGGTTCAATATACACCAACAATTCCTCAATGTATGTCTGCCACCCTACTCACCTTTCCTCAACCCCATAGAGGAGTTCTTCTCATCATGGCGGTGGAAGGTGTATGACCGGCAACCATATAGTAGAGAGAACCTCCTCAGGGCCATGTACCTGGCCTGTGATGATGTGGGGGATTACTCAGGCTGGGTCCGGCATGCCAGAGCTTTCTTCCCCCGCTGCCTGGCGAGGGAAAACATAGCCTGCGATGTGGACGAGGTCCTGTGGCCTGACCCCACCCGACGACGTGATGCGCAGGCCCGTGCACAGTCCCCCGCACAGCCCCCCCCACAGGCCCCCGCACAGGCCCCCCCACAGGCCCCTGCACAGGCCCCCCCACAGACCCCATAGAACCTCTTTACTGTAAGAATTTGTGACATGTATCCCCATGTATGCTTTTGTTCTCTTTTGAAATTTGTTTTGGAAAAAGTATGTTTGTACAGGTTGTCAATAAATGAGGTTCCCTAAAAATAATCTGTGACTTACTATTGATTACTATACAGATGTGATTACTATACAAATGATGGGGGTACTGAGAACATCACACCCTGAACATTGTGTTTTCAATTTTTATTGAAGTGTGTGATAGATATCCAATAGTGTTTACATTTTTGCAAGCTGTGAGGACCATTTTGTTGTCAAAGTTTGGTTTTGGCCATAGGAGCAACAGTTTTGTGGTGAAAGTTTGGGTTTTGGAGTGAGAGTTTCGTTTTGTAAAGAGACTGCGAGTTTTTGTGGAGCTAGCTTGAGAAAAGTGTTTTGTGTTTAGAGTTTAGAGAAAATGGAGGGCAGTTTCCTGAAATGTGTCCTGACATTCGAGAAAAACTGTAAGAGAGTGGTTCAATATACACCAACAATTCCTCAATGTATGTCTGCCACCCTACTCACCTTTCCTCAACCCCATAGAGGAGTTCTTCTCATCATGGCGGTGGAAGGTGTATGACCGGCAACCATATAGTAGAGAGAACCTCCTCAGGGCCATGGACCTGGCCTGTGATGATGTGGGGGATTACTCAGGCTGGGTCCGGCATGCCAGAGCTTTCTTCCCCCGCTGCCTGGCGAGGGAAAACATAGCCTGCGATGTGGACGAGGTCCTGTGGCCTGACCCCACCCGACGACGTGATGCGCAGGCCCGTGCACAGTCCCCCGCACAGCCCCCCCCACAGGCCCCCGCACAGGCCCCCCCACAGGCCCCTGCACAGGCCCCCCCACAGACCCCATAGAACCTCTTTACTGTAAGAATTTGTGACATGTATCCCCATGTATGCTTTTGTTCTCTTTTGAAATTTGTTTTGGAAAAAGTATGTTTGTACAGGTTGTCAATAAATGAGGTTCCCCTAAAAATAATCTGTGACTTACTATTGATTACTATACAGATGTGATTACTATACAAATGATGGGGTACTGAGAACATCACACCCTGAACATTGTGTTTTCAATTTTTATTGAAGTGTGTGATAGATATCCAATAGTGTTTACATTTTTGCAAGCTGTGAGGACCATTTTGTTGTCAAAGTTTGGTTTTGGCCATAGGAGCAACAGTTTTGTGGTGAAAGTTTGGGTTTTGGAGTGAGAGTTTCGTTTTGTAAAGAGACTGCGAGTTTTTGTGGAGCTAGCTTGAGAAAAGTGTTTTGTGTTTAGAGTTTAGAGAAAATGGAGGGCAGTTTCCTGAAATGTGTCCTGACATTCGAGAAAAACTGTAAACAGAAGTAAGTTATATCTATTCAGGTTATTACTAACAAGAACATTATTTAAGTGTGCAAAATATTGTTTGAAATGTGTGTAACAGAATCGCATTGTATTAAAAGTGACATGTTAAATAATAAAATACAAAAATAAAATAAAAAACTAATAATACAAAAATCTCAGAACCACCTTTAACAAAGTAAAATAGAATTCTTAACGCGTAAGTGTCATGAAGACAGACCAGGATTCGTTTTCAGAAACACGTTGGCTTCTCCAGGAGATGTAAACTGTCTTGTGACGTTTCATCTTGTGATACGGAGACGGGCTGGATGTCGTATACCAAACCTGACGTCTGGTATTTCTCTTAACTGCCGTCGAATGTCATTGAAAGCAGCGCGAGCCCTGGCTGTTTTGGCAGTAAAATCCAGGAAAATGCAGACCACGGCGTTTTTAATCTTGATCCGCTGCTTGGCTCTGGCGCGTTGTAAGATGTCAATGCAGTCCCCACAGTAGTGCATCCGAGCTATGACGGGACGGGGACGTTCACCAGGTTTAGGTCTGGGCTGAAGTGACCTGTGCGTGCGGTCAACCAACGGGGGTTTTTTGAGGTCAAAAGCTTCCTTCAACAGGGTGGAGATCATGGCTGCAGTAACAGGTCCATCTTCTTAAGGTAGCCCCACGATCCTGATATTGTTGCGGCGTGATCTCGCTTCCAAATCCTCGCATTTACTTTCAAGTGTGAGAACCTGGGTCGATAAGCTCTCGACTTTTGTCTGGAGCGAAGTCACGTCATCCGAACACACAGTTAACAAGCCCTCCATAGTATGTACCGTCCCCTTGAGCTCACCAACCTCCGCTCTGATAGCCGATATGCTACCACTTAGCTCCGTCGTTACAGCTTGCAGCTCAGACTTTATTTGGGCTAAAGTATCGGTCTTAAATACTCCTACCATCTCTTCTTGGAGACTGGCGAGCAAATCCGCTTTAAAGTCTGTGGTGGCTATGTTCAGTGGGGGTCCAGATACGTCGGGAAGAGGCGGCAGTGGAGCCGGAGCTGGATCACTAGGAGCCAAGGATGAGGCAGTGGCAGCAGGCCGCGACACCGCGCCTCTCGAGCTGTTCATGTTTCTAGGTTTTGGTGGCATGTTGGTTATCGGTGAAACAAAATACACTTAAAATAATCTCATTTCTTGTCATAAACACAAAGAAGTGCCCTGAAATTGTTTAAAAATCAGATCCACGGGAGCCCCCAAAAGCACGTCCTACTCCATCAGACTCCGCCTCCAGTCCCCAGACAGCAGAGTTTTGAGGAGTCTGTTCATCTCTGCCTCCGTTGGGCGCCAGACCTTGCAGAAGGAAGTGAGGACTTCTCCAAATGATTTACCCCCATTTGAGATGGGAGGAAACTCCCCCTTCGCTGCTGTAAGCGTCTCAGGTAACGTGTGTCTATAGAGGAGCACATTGTCAGTTGCACCTGGATATTCAATCATTGGCATGGAGAAGGACCACATTTCAATGTCAGAAGTGGAGTCAACACGTGCCTGGGATCGTGTTGTCAGTCCGTCTTTGTATGTTTTTGGCTAGATGCCAGGCGTGGTTTGAGTGGTCGAATCAGACTGAGATGGACGTTGTGGAGGCTGCACGTGTTGAGCTAAGTATGCTGCCCCTGGGTCATCATCATGCAGAGCTGGCGGTGAATTAAACACAAAGTTTGGTAAATGAGGAGAAGTCTCTGACATCCCAGTGTGAGATGTGGGTGTGGCTGTGGTTTGTGGGTGAACGTATGGGGGAGAACTGGCTCCATCTGCCGGACGACGATGGACATCACCCTGTATATTTGGATTATTGAATTTTTTACCTGCGTTGCTTAATTCTGCCAGCAGAGGGCGGCAGAGAGCCGTGATGGAGTGACGTGGGAGGGCGGGGCCGTGAGAAACAGGGGGAGGAGGCTGCATGTGTGTGTGTGGATGTGCAGATTACTGTGTTTGTCTTTTCCCTTTTTCTCCTTTGCAGCTGGATATAAACCAAAGGCAGTTCATACGTCATCATATCTTGAAAGTGATGGCTTTTCACTTTTGTTTTTTGGAAGAGTTTCTGTTCTAACAAGTTATCTTTAAGTTGTGTGAGCTGCCATCGTTCAGCCGAAGCATCCAACATTCATCACCATATTTGAGCTTCATCTGATTAATAAGAGACGTGCTTTAATCCACCTCCTCCTTGGAAGATATTGTGCTTTGATTATTTCCTGACAGTCTGTTGATCAATGATCAATAGCTTTACACTAAAGAACAACACAGACTGTCAGGAAACATGAACATATTATTGTTTCCAGCTTCTAATCTCATAAAGCACCACTGAGCAGCTTCTTACCTTTGGATTGTTGAACTGTCTAGAGGTAAACCGTGGTCCGTGTTCCAGTCCTGGTCCATGAGCCAGCCCAACGATGGCACCAACACATATGATAGTCACATGCTTGCAATGTGTGTAGGTGTGTGTGTGTGTGTGTGTAGTGTGTGTGAGAGTGGTGTGTGTGTGTGTGTGTAGTGTGTGTGTGTAGTGTGTGTAGTGTGGTGTGTGTGTGTGTAGTGTGTGTGTGTAGTGTAGTGTGTGTGTGTAGTGTTTGTGAGTGTAGTGTGTGTAGTGTGGTGTGTGTATTTGATAATGTGTGACCTTGAGTTAACAGCTGTGTTATCACAGTGAGACGTGTGAGAACCCCTGACTTTCCTCAGACAAAGAGGTGATGGAAACCCTTACATCTCAAAGCAGACATACTGTACATTTAATTAAGATATATGAGTAAATATAATTCATTAATTTTGTCACCACAACTGGTCGTAGCTGAATAAGAGTTTTAATTAATTTAAGTTAATGTCTATCACAGACACACACATGTAGGAGTGGGTGATACGGGGAAAAAAAATCATATCACGATATCAATAGTTTAACAATAAAAACAATAATAGGTCAAAGTCAGTGGAGCCACAAAGACCCTTTTATTAATCACTAGCAGCACAATAACTACATTTGGACTTTTTCCTTCATTAAGGCTAAATGTGATTAAATGATGTAGTGATGATTTTTTCAGGGCAGCTCTGAGTTGTTGAAAGTAGTTTTTAAAGTAAATCACATTCAGGACACTGTCTCTTTAAGAATGTGTAAACAGCCCCGTTAGCTGCAGCAGGAGAGCCTTATCGCTCTGCTACAGCGCAGTGACAGAATTAGTTAGAGAAGAGAAACACATGCAGTGTTTCCTCAAACATCTCTCAGTGTTTAACAGACAGACAGACATCTGCACTGAGCCTCTGACAGACAGTCACTGACACAACTGACTGTGTGTCTGTGCACTGGGGGGGAGGGGCTAGTTTTTTAGACGAGTAAACTAACACTATCACACACACACACACACACACACACAATTGGGTAGTTACATACCATCTCAGACGGCGTTCTAGAAACGTTTTTTTTCTGAAAGCATGTCGATGAGTCAGTGTGTGTTGTGTGAGGTGTCTAGAGACAGCTCATCAAGACCCGCCTTACGTTGCTTCTGATTGGTTCATTATTGTTTGATGCCTGCCGTGATTGGTTAGATTTACGCACAAGGAGACATGGATTGGTCTGGGATTGGTTATCTTCGTCAGTCAATCAGAGTTACTCAAGCTACAGCAAGTCATGAGGACCAAAGTTTATTATCATGAAAAAAATAAATAGTGTATTAAATGGGGAAATATAAGCGAGAGAAATGTCAAGTATGGCGTGTGGTGTGAGAATGCGTCAAATTGCATGACTGTCACACTCAAAGCGTGAGGCTTGGCAGCTCTGTGATCTGACTTGCCGACTTCCGTTACTAAAAAATCCACGTTTAACTGACCTATCACGGCGATTAGTGCATCATGAACCCAACACTAAACTACCATATTGTGCACTTTTGGCTGTAAACAGAGGCTAAACTCGTTTCAACTGCCCACAATAATGGCGCCGGGTCGGGAAATGCCCGTATGTTGTGATGTCATGTGGGAATTATGTATAGCTGGGTTTCCACTCCCACCCCCTGCACGTGTCGCCACCTTGTGTGTCACTATAACCTTAGCAGGTAACCACCGATTTTAGCCATATGTCATGGCGCATACATGCATTGTGTGGGGTTGCTCAACCAGAACGAAATATAAGACAGTTTTATTGTATTCCTAAAATAATAACTAGTCAAGGACAACAAACAGAACGTCTGTCCATGGAACAGAGAAACAAATGGTTATGTCAGGTTCTGTTTATTTAGCCCTTAAGGTCCTTTTTAAGTTATTCTGTGTCTTTGTTTATTCGGTTTGAGTCTAGTCTTGTGTTTAACTCTTGTCTGTGTTTCAGGTGTTCCTGTTTGTGGCTCCACCCCCCAGTGATGTCTGTGTGCTTGGTTGGTGATTGATTAGCTCCCTCATGTTTCCACCCAGGTGTGGCCCATTCCCAATCAAGCTTCCCTCACTATTTAGCTGTGCTTGGACACAGTATGGGATCATTGTGTGATGTCCTTGCTCCCTGATTGAAGTTTTGTTTTAGTAATAAAGATGGACTGGCTTCAAGAACGCTATGCATCCATACTACCTCCTTCTCTTTCTGCATTTGGGTCCACACCCACACCGGACCGTGACAGGCTAGCTATCATCAACAGGAAAGCTTTAAAGTCTGTAGTGATCATTTCATCACACGTAAGTGTAGATATTATACATGCATCTCTTGTGGGCCTGCTGAGATGTTATGTTTTCATATGAATACACAACTCGTATGTTTATGTTATCATTCAGGATGCACATCATTGGAAAGCTATGATTGTTGTGACTGAAGCCGTATAAAGTATTTAACGATCCAACAACCACAGCCAAGGTTCTCAATGCTTCTGTCAGATCAATGAAAAAGTACAGTAATACGTCAGCTTATCTTTGAAGCCTCATATTGATCAGGTGACAAACAATCCTGTTAGCTTGTCAAAGGTCCACGTCCTGGCCCGCCCCCAAAATCAGAATCAGAAATCCTTTATTAATCCCAGGGGAAAATGCTTTAGCCCCCCCAAGTTAAGACACAGATTAATTCATAATTCATAATTAATTTTGACTTCTATTCCAGTCAAAATGATCATATACCCTGAGTCCCTGAATTTTTCTATTTACAGAAAATAAATGTATTTCTTCAATCCTAAGTATCTGTTGCCTCAACATGTGTGAAATGAAAAATTAAACAGGCTTTGATAATTATCATTTTCACCTTGTGAATAATCATTATTTTTGTCAAAAAGCACTGACTTCAGACAAGAATTTGACAAAAAGGTTAAAAAGACCACATAATTATCACAACTTCTTGATATTGGATTGGCTACATTAGATCATCATCATTTAGGTTTTTTGTGAAATACGTCGCTTTGCAAGTTGCATTTAAACTATGTCTGTGGATTGTTTGTTCCTAACGGACATTTTTATCCAGTTTTTATCGAGTTCTTTTGAAAGCTTTGGGGGAACATAAATGTATCATGTCAAGATGTAAACAATGAAAGCTGCCACACAAGATGGCGGACTACGGATTGTGGGAAATTTGTGACTTAACACTAGAAGTCCCAGGGATTTCTATATCCCCCCAGAAGTCCCAGAGCAGGGTCAAATGAACTCTAGGACCAAACTGACGACTCTGATGGCTACAATTTGCGTCTATTCATTTGTAAATGAATCACCTGAGAAATCAGCAGGGGGGGAGCCTGACTCTAACAATGGAAGTCTGGAATGTTAGGGGGAAGTGCCCTGGAAGCTAAAGTCACAATGCCCCGTTTATTAACTCGTTCTGCTTGATGCTGGGGGAGAACAAACACAGACTACAAACATTGAAAGAAACAGAGTCACCTCTTCCAACACACCTGATTCAAATGATTATCAGGCTTCTGCAGAGCTGGATGATCATTTGAATAAGGTGTGCTGATTAGTGGCCCTCGAGGACCGGAATTGGACACCCCTGGAATACCCTGTTGTCATGCAGCCTTTTGTGCTGTGGGGAATAAATAGCTGGCTGCTTCCACCTGCTGACACTCCACACTTATTCTACTCAAAATGCAGAGAAGGTTTACCACTCAAGAAGCGTTGGAATTGATCCTGAACAAGGCAAACCCTTGTGACTCAGATGGAGAGGACATAAACCTTCAGCCAAATTCGGATTCGGACTCTGAGCTGTCTTCAGGTTAGATTTCCCAAACATCCTATTTTCATTTCCTGACTTTATTTTTATTTAAAACTGAAGAAAAGAATAATTTGAATTTGTTCACATTGCAGATGACGAGACTGCTCCTCATCTGGAAAAGAGAGCTCGGTTGGAGAGTGAGCCCACAGAGATGGCAAAAGAGGGCACAGTGTGGCATGAAGAACATGTGGGTACAATTCTCCGTTTCACTCCAATGGAACCGTACGTTGCAGATGGAGAGCCAACAGCAAAGGCCAGAAGAAGAATCAGGAGTCGCCTTCAGAGCTTCCTCTGTTTCATTACTGTTGGCATGCTCCGTCCCATTCAAGAATGGACTATTCAGCATGCACGGCAAACGGAGCAGACGGACTGGTTCATGATCCTCCATGAACTAATGGCATTTATTTCTGTTATTATTTTGAGGGGGGTGACCAAGGTTCCATCTCTGCGTGACAGCTGGTCAGCATGCCTGGGAAACCCACTTATCACTGGAATTATGTCACGAAACCGTTTCCAAGACATCATGCGTCACCTACGATTTGATGACATGTTTACGCGCAGTGAGCGAGTGCAGACAGATAAGTTTGCTGCAATTTCGGATGTGTGGGGATCGTTTGTTACCAACTGCATCACATGCTACAACCCTGGTCGACACATCACAATTGATGAACAGCTTTTCCCATCGAAGACTCGCTGCTGTTTCCTGCAGTACATTGCAACAAAACCCGACAAATTTGGCATAAAGTTTTGGGTGGCTTGTGATTTGAAAACAAAGTACATCTGCAATGTTCTCCCATATCTTGGAAAGGACCCCAGTCGTCCCAGTGAGGAGAGACTTTCTGAGAGTGTGGTGATGAAGCTGATGGAACCATTTATGGACAAAGGCAGGACGGTCACCACGGACAATTTCTTTACATCACTGACACTTGCACGACGACTGCTCAGCCGGAAAACCACCATCCTCGGGACAGTCAACAAGATTCGCCGGGAAATTCCTCAGTCAACTAGAAAGATGGACCGCAAGGAATTCACCACTCAGGTATGTTGTTGGTCTTTTTTATTCCATCAACACCTCTGAGTGTGTCATTGTGTTTAAAACCGCTATAATAACAACAATTTCTTCTTTTTTAGGTGTTTTCCACCACTGGTGCCACGCTGACGGTGTATGCGCCCAAACGAAAAAAGACCGTCTACATTCTCAGCAGCATGCACAGCGTGGTTGAGACTGAGGAAACCATCAAAAGGAAGCCAAACACCATCACCCAATACAACACCACAAAGTGCGGAGTGGATGTGATGGACCAGATGGTGCGGGAGTACAGTGTGCGCACAGGAACACGGCGATGGCCAGTCGCCGTGTTCTACAACATGATCGACATGGCGGCACTCAATGCACATCTGCTTTATCAAGCATGCACCGGGGTGCAGGAGAGACGGGTGGACTTCCTGGTTCAGCTAGCAAGAGAGTTGGCTAACTCTCATGTGAGTGAAAAGAAGGCACTCAAAGAGCAACTGCGCCAACAACAACCGCCTACACCTGGCCCTGGGAAAAGGGCTAAGTGTCAGATCAACCATTGCTGCAAGAGCAATCGCGCAACTGTGCGATGTGTTCATTGCCACAAATACACATGTGGCAAATGTAGGAGAGAGATACCGTGGCAGTGCCAAGTATGTCACGAGTCTCAATAAGAGGATGAAGGAGATTCTTCTAAATAAAAACCATTGAAAACAAATCACAGTTGTTCTTTTGCACATTTCTCACACCACACTGTCATTAAAAATAAATAATTTTTGTGTTCTCTTTGGGTCAAATGACACCTCTATGGGTTTTATAGGTAAAAAGTTCATTTGACACCTCTGTGGGACTTCTAGTGTTAATTGGAAACCCATCTATAGATCTCACTGGTCTATGATCATCATCTCCCTCCAGAGGCACCGTGCACCTCGTCCTCCAGCAGTGCCTGATAAACCACTGTCAGTGTGTTCCTTTTTATAACAGCTACAGGTGTTACAGCCATTGATCAGCAGTTATGGGTGATGATCATGTGATTTTAATTACTATTATTATTAATATCAAACTGTATTTGTTGGTGCGTGCACGTCACTCACTCCCTGGGATCATATCATATATGATGACGTGTGTGAAATGTGCAATGTTGGATTATTTCACACATATATATCTATTTCACAGAGCTGTCTTTAATTTCATCCTTCTCCTGTTGGGGGCGGAGTTTCCTGTTTCTCATGATTGTGTGCGTACGGCAGGGTCAGAGCTGATGTGGAGGTGGAAACATCATCTCACCAGTCCCAAACGTTGCTTTTGTACGTACGCAGCGTTTATAAATGAGGCCCCTGGTCTGACCTCTGACCTCTGTGTTGGTTCTACAGGCCCAGCTGGGGGTCTCTCTTGCACGGGGTGGGGGGTTGCTCAACAGGCCTGTAGACCAGCGTCCCACCAATCCAACCCAGCTCCCACTCTGAGACTGTAGGCAGTGGTATGAAACCACTGGTCCCAGCTCTCATTTTAGGACTGTAGTCCAAAGGGTCAGACAGCCCGTCCAGCTGCTACCTTTCCTGCTGTGGGGGCAGCATCCTTAGCAGGGAGGCCCAGACTTCCCTCTCCTCGCCCACTTCATCCAACTCCTCCGGGGGATCCCGAGGCGTTCCCAGGTGTTCCTCGAGGTCTTCTTCTGAAGGGACGTACCCTGAACGCCTCACTAGGGAGGTGTCAGAGGGGCATCCTAATTAGAGTGTGATGATATCTCAATGCGGCAATATATCACAATATTTTTCCGCACGATTGATTATCGATATGCTCGCGCTAAGTATTGATTTTGGTTTTTTTTTTTAACCTTTTCTGCTTTTTCACTTAAATGTGCATCTTCACAGAAATGTCACTGTTTGTTAAAAGAACCAATATATTGTTGACTGGAATATTTCACTATAATGATGTCACTGGTTAGAAAGACTCTATTTATTGTTTACATAAAGCACTATTGGAGATATTAATTAGTTTACATTTGTATGTTGACACTTATTTACAGAAATGTTGCACTAAAATAATGTCACTGTTCATAGGACAATTTTTATATTTATTGTCTTTCAGGGATAGAAAATAAAAATTGTATTTTTTTACTTAATCTTTTTTTTCTTGTTATGTCATAGATTATCGTAGATTGATTTATCGTGAGCTTTGTATCGCGTATCGTATCATGAGGTACCCAGAGGCTTGTACCCACGACCCAAAGCTCCTGACTGTAGGTGAGGGTAGGAACGTACAGTATATCCACCTGTAAATAGAGAGCTTTGCCTTTCGGCTCAGCTCCCTTTTCACCTCGATGGATCGGTGCTGACTCAGCATCACTACAGACGCCGCACCAATCCGCCCATCGATCTATCGCTCCATCTTTCCCTCGGACCCAGAGGTATTGTACCCGTATTTTCAGGCCTGAATCTGACAGTGAAATAAAAACGTACAGTAAAATGGTCATGGTAAATGTTCATCTGTTAGCTAAATGCTTTATTAGCTTCATCCAGTTTGTTTCAAACTAGTTTCCTGAAGCTTTGCTGACTTTGAGGTGTTTTCATAATCTCTACTAGTAAATGACCTTATCTCAGAAAATAACTTTGATTTATTCTGTTTAACTGAAACATGGCTGTATCAAGATGAATATGTTAGTTTAAATGAAGCCACTCCTCCCAGTCATTTAAATACTCATATGCCACGAGACATAGGCCGTGGAGGTGGTGTAGCAGCTATTTATCATTCCTCTCTCCTAATCTATCCTAAACCAAAGGCCAGTTACACTTCCTTTGAAAGCCTGGTTCTAAATTTATCTCATACTGAATCAAAAACCTGCCAGCCAGTCTTATTTGTGATAATTTACCGTCCTCCAGGCCCTTATTCTGAATTTCTATCAGAATTCTCTGAGTTTATATCAAACTTAGTCCTCAGTTCTGATAAAATACTGATAGTAGGAGATTTTAATATCCATGTGGACAAAGATAGTGATAGCCTGAGCTCAGCCTTTATGTCCCTAATAGACTCAGTTAAACGTCAGAGGAAAGCTCCGTGGTTTAGCTCTGAAACTCACACACTCAAACAAACAACCCGTAAATTAGAGAGAATGTGGCGCTCCAATAAAACACAGGAGTCACGAATACTTTGGCAAGAAAGCCATAGTAAATACATGACAGCCTTACGACATAGTCGATCTACATACTACTCCTCACTAATTGAAGAAAATAAAAATAATCCGAGGTACCTTTTCAGCACTGTAGCCAGGCTAACACAAAGTCAGAGCTCTATTGAGCCCATGATTCCTCTAGCCCTCAGCTGTGAGGACTTTATGACATTTTTTAACGATAAAATTCACAAGATTAGAGATAAAATTAGCCACTCCCTGCCTTCACCTGGGCCTGCTGTACCATTAAATGTAAATAGGCCTAACCTAAACTGTTTCACACATATAGGACTTCAGGAACTTAACTCTATTATTTCATCCTCCAAACCATCGACCTGCCTTTCAGATCCGATCCCAACTAAGCTGTTTAAAGAAGTTATTCCCCTAGTCTGCCCATCTTTGTTGGAGACAATAAATATATCCCTATCAATAGGCTACGTGCCACAGTCCTTTAAAGTAGCTGTAATCAAACCCCTTCTCAAAAAACCTACTCTTGATTCCAGCACTTTAGCAAACTACAGGCCTATATCTAATCTTCCTTTTATTTCAAAGATTCTTGAGAAAGTTGTAGGGATGTAACGATTCACTCAACTCCCGATACGATTCGATTCACGATACTGGGTTCACGATACGATTCTCTCGCGATTTATTTTACAAAATGGGACTGTATATAAATGACTGAAAAATATTCCTTTATTTTTTTGGGGAAAATACTATACTATTTTTCATTGTCAAAAGAATCCCTTGATAAACTATTCAAAACAATGCAATTTAACTAAAAATAAATCTTGAATGAAATAAATAAAGGAATGATACAAATGAAGAAGAAGCTTATTATTTAAATTCTGGTTCTATATTAAACAATACAAAACTGCATAATAGTTATTAAAAAAACAGTCATTTTACTGTATTTAGGGCAGATATTTGTTTGGACCAGCAGAGGGCGCTGGTAACCCAGTGGTCGGTTGGCATGCAGTTATTCCACCAGTGAAGAAGAGAAGCTATGCTAGCAGACAGAGCTAATAGAAAAACGTGACTTTTACAGATATTCACGTAATATTACAGATATTCTTTCGGTGCTAAAGGGGTAATGAATCATTTATGAATATGTTTAAGAGTAGAAGGCGGCCAGAAAGAAAGTATAAGCAGATTTCGCTCACCGCCAACACTTCTGGGTAGCGCCCTCTGCTGGTTAAAAAAAGTACTGCGATTCAATTTTCACAGCATCGATGTGAATCGTTATACCTATGAATCGATTTTTAACTGCCTTACGATTAACCGTTACATCGCTAGAAAGTTGTGGCGGCTCAGCTCTGTGACTTCCTTCAAAACAACAGCCTGTTCGAGGACTTCCAGTCAGGTTTTAGAGCTCAACACAGCACAGAGACTGCTTTAGTTAAAGTAACTAATGATCTACTCTGGGCTTCAGATGAAGGACGACTCTCAGTGCTGGTTTTATTAGATCTTAGTGCAGCTTTTGACACTATAGATCACTATATTCTACTAGAGAGATTAGAGGAATTACTTGGAATCACAGGGACTGCCCTAAACTGGTTTAAGTCCTACCTATCTGATAGGTACCAGTTTGTACACGTGAATAATAAGTCTTCTGTGTACACTAAAGTAAGCTACGGGGTTCCTCAGGGCTCTGTGCTAGGTCCAATCCTCTTCTGTATCTATATGATCCCCCTTGGTAATGTTATGAGAAAATACTCTGTTAACTTTCACTGCTATGCTGATGATACCCAACTGTATGTATCAATGATGCCAGGTGAGACAAATCAGCTATCTAAACTTGAGGCCTGTCTAAAGGACATTAGGGCCTGGATGGACCAAAATTTTCTTCTTCTTAACTCAGACAAGACTGAGGTCATTGTACTGGGCCCGCGACACCTTAGAGAAACCTATGCTAGCCTAACTGCCCTAGATGGCATTACTCTGGCACAAAGCACAACTGTTAGAAACCTTGGGGTTCTATTTGATCAGGATTTATCCTTCAACTCTCACATAAAACAAACTTCAAGAACTGCCTTCTTTCATCTCCGTAACATTGCTAAAATCAGATCTATCCTGTCTCAGGGCGACGCCAAAAAACTAGTCCATGCTTTTGTTACCTCTAGACTGGATTATTGTAACTCTCTTTTAGCAGGCTGCCCGAACAAGTCGCTTAAGACACTTCAGCTGGTTCAAAATGCTGCAGCACGTGTACTGACTAAAACTAGGAGAAGAGATCACATTACTCCTGTATTAGCCTCTCTGCATTGGCTTCCCATAAAATATAGAATAGAATTCAAGATTCTTCTTCTCACTTATAAAGCCCTAAATGGACAGGCACCAGTCTATCTCAAGGAGCTTGTAGTGCCATACAATCCCCCCAGAACACTACGCTCTCAAAATGCTGGACTACTCGTTGTTCCATTTGTCTCTAAAAGTAGTATAGGAGGAAGAGCTTTCAGTTATCAGGCCCCACTTCTCTGGAACCATCTACCAACCACGGTTCGGGGGGCAGACACCCTCTCTACCTTTAAGGTTAGGCTCAAAACATTCCTCTTTGGTAAAGCTTTTAGTTAGGAACCAGCTCATAGCTCATAATTAAGATGCAATAGGCATAGACTGCCGGGGGGGGGGGGGGGGGGGTCTGGCATGCTCGGTTGGAGAGAGGTTAGAGAGGGCGTTAAGAGAGAGGTCATTTAGGTTAGAGAGGGACCGGAGAGGGTCCCATTCCTCTCTCTAACACTCCCTCTATGTCTGCTTCTTCCCTTGTGTGTTTGCTCCTGTTCTCCTTCTGGCTTTTGTCTTGCAGGTCTGTGGGATCCTCAGTGTGGAGTTACAGAGTCTCAACAACTCTGTCTCCACCCTTTCCTCTGCACACACCCAACACAGCATAACGTGGATGGCTGTTCATCATAGGAATGGGATCCACACAAGGTTCCTGCTGCTTAACAGAAGGTTTTCCTTGCCGCCATGATGAATTCATGTTGGGTGTGGGATACATATGTATGTGTATATACGTATATATGCATATGTGTGTATCCATAAAATGAAGAGTCCGTCCTTAAGACTGCTCTACTGTAAAGTGCCTTGAGATACCATTGGTTATGATTTGGAGCTATACAAATAAAGATTGATTGATTGATTGATAGTGTTAGCCTTTGCTAAGCTACTTAGCTTCAATATGACCAGAATCAGCTCAAGTTTGTGTCAAACTAACGTTTCCTGATGTTATTTATTCATCTATATTTGGACCGAGGACCTACTGTGTGTTCCCAACACTAACATGACTAACATGTCCAGTGTTGGGAATGTTACTTTAAAAAAGTAATTAGTTATAATTAATCACTACATGTTCCAAAAAGTGACTGCGTTAGTAACTAAATTACTCTATAATAAAAGTAACTCATTAACAATGAAAGTAACTATTTGCGTTACTGTTTAAAAAAAAAGTTGTTTTATGTCAAATAATTCATATTTTTAGATGTGTGTCGTTGTGAGGTGTTTTATTAAATTATAGTTGTTTACAACAGATGTGGACAAAGTCTTCACTCCTGGATATAATGAACACTTCACATGTACGTTCTTGTTATTGACCATAATTAATAAAAAGTAGCGTTTGTATCGTTACCTTAAAAATAACAACTTTTCATCAGATTGTTCCACACACCATCTCTGCTGAGTCATCACATCTGTAGTGTGTGTGTGTGTGTGTGTGCACGTCGCCTTAGCCAATCATAATCACTCATCTTGTTTTTTACCCACCTCCTCACTACAGCTGTGTAAGAAGCCAGGGATGCTTTCGGATAAAAGTTTATTCAATCATTACATGTAACGTACCGCATTTAACGTTCAGTAACGATAACGGCGTTGTAACAGTGTGAAAAGTAATTAGTTAGATTACCCCGTTACTGAAAAACAAATGCCGTTACATAACGCCACTATTTTAAACGCCGTTATTCCAAACACTGAACATGTCATTGTTAAGAAATAAAACGTCTTTGATAATTACCTGCATTCACAAATGTTGTCGCAGATTCCTGTGACACCGATAAAGACGGGTAGAGTTATTCAGCTGAATATTTACATAGGATAGGATAGTATTTATACGATGTCAACAGTCAAAACATAGGCTTCATTATGGCGCAAGTGCTCATGGATAAACTGCTACGTAATCAGTGACGTACTGACGTATTGTGGTGACGCAAGGACGTGGCTCCAACTTAGCGTTGCTGCGATGGAAAACCAAACCGGTTCTTCAGCAAAACAGGACTAGCTCTGAAGTAGCTCGAGCTCCAACTATAGCTCCGAACAAAAAGCCCGTGCTCTTGGTGGAAAAACCCTATGTGTGTGTTTACTACAGCAGCAGCAGCGGAGTCATCCAGCTGCTTCAAACAGACACTGGAGTGTTAAGCTGCTAAGTCACTTTCTTCTCCTCCTCACCTCTATTAACTACAGGAATAGTGTATTTAAGGTGATAATCATTTGTTTTCTCCAATCGCTGCATCGCATTGTGTCACAAACACGTCAGCTAAACACGTCAGCTCCCTGTAGCTGTAGCACCCAGGGAGCAGTTCCATTTTTAGTACTTGTTATATTGCCTCGTATCGCTGATCTGACGTGTTTGTGACACAATGCGATGCAGCGGTCCACTGCTCCTCGGGAGGGGTTAAATGCAGAGAACACATTTAATGTATGAAGCTTTATATATGACAATAAAATATAATATTGTTCCTTTTCACTAGAACGGCAGGTTACACAGAAGTGCCTGAACACATATCACTGCGCCAATGTGCCGAACCACAAGAGTGGAGAACACCTCCGCAGGAGTGCGCACACTACAGTGTATGTTCACTATGGAAGCGTGGCTTAGGCAGCAGGCACTTCCAAGAGGGGGCGATTCAGACGTTTTTGACGTCAATTTGGGACAAACCACTCGTTTTTCAGAAGAGGGTAGAGCATCAGCTCAGAGAGCAGGATTCTTGAGTATTCCTCAGGGAAATTAGTCAGCTTTAGGTACTTTCCAAGATGGCACCAGCGTGTTAAGGCTGCCGTCTGTGTGCTCTGCTGGAGCTGTACCTTATTACTGTTTTCTTTGGATTTTTGTACTAGAATGTCACTGCGTTGCTGGTTTATGACTGTCAGGCGCTTATGGACTTGAATCATTCACACGAGGTACGTTTTTATCACAACTTTGAGGACCAAGCATCCAGACTTCTTCCTCACTTGGCCTCAGTTCCTGCTTACTTGCTGCGCACACCTGTCCCACGGAGGAAGCGTGCCAAAAGACGGGGTAGACGCGATGGTTTCCTGGTGAAGATCAAGGCGTTTTGGAGGTCCAATCCCGGGACTGCTCCTGGTTTTCGGAAAGCTCACAGACGACGGTGGATCCAGCCTGTGGCTCCCATGCGTCTGAACGCTGGCATGCGTCATCTGCCACTGGCAACGCCGCTGCACAGACGCCGTTCCTGGCACCGCGGCGTGAACCACGGATGCCTACAACCACTGCGCCGCAGCTCTCCACAGGTAAATGAGGAAGTGACTCTACACATGTGCCTTCACGAGCTGCATCTGATGGGCATCTCGGAGACCTGGCAGCGTGAGAATGAGTTTGTTCATCTGAATGAGCTGTGCCCTCCTGAATGCTACGTATTTGAGAATCCTCGGGTCACACGTCGTGGTGGCGGTTTGGTGCTCATGTGCCGGAATTCTTTCTCCTGCAGACTAACAGACACAAACCCTTTCAACCTCGTGAACTGCCACCTTAACGTGGTGGGGTTGTTTGAGTGCCCGAATGATCCAAGGAGCTATGTTGTCTGGGGCATTATGCCCCTGGTAGGGTCTCCCATGGCAAACAGGTCCTAGGTGACGGGTCAGACTAAGCGCAGTTCAGAAGACCATTTATGGACAGAGTAAGAACAAGGATCGTGAAGTCGCCCGGTATAGCGCAGCAGGGGCCCCACCCTGGAGCCAGGCCTGGGGTTGGGACTCGAATGCGAGCACCTGGTGGTCGGGCCTTTGCCCACGGGGCCCGGCCGGGCTTAACC
Organism: Gouania willdenowi; assembly: GCF_900634775.1. Taxonomy (NCBI): domain Eukaryota; kingdom Metazoa; phylum Chordata; class Actinopteri; order Blenniiformes; family Gobiesocidae; genus Gouania; species Gouania willdenowi. The sequence continues at coordinate 2,337,422 of NC_041053.1, forward strand.
CGAAAGGACAACGTGGGCCTGCCCTCCTGTGGACCCACCACCCGCAGAGGGATCTGTAGGGGTCGGGTGCAGTGAGAACTGGGTGACGGTCGAGGGGGGTGCCTCGGCGGCCTGGTCCGCATCCACAGCTTCTGGCTGTTGGGAGATAGAACATCACCGCGCTGGGGGGGAAGGAGCCGGGCTCACCTCCACGCACGATCTTGGGCTCTGGATCCCAACTCCTAGAGAGAGGCTGGACACTCCACTTCTCTGTTGTTGACCATGGGGAGAGGCGGCGGGCTTCCTTATTGCCCCCCAGCTCAGCCGCCACGTGTTGGAGTTCACCCTGGTGAACGAGAGGGCCGGGTCCTTACGCCTTTGGGTTGGGGACAGGTCTCTCACCATTGTCTCAGCCTACGGGCCCAACATCGGTGCAGAGTACCCGGCCTTTTTGGAGTCCCTGAGAAGGGTACTAGACGGTGTCCTGACTGGGGACTCCATTGTTCTACTGGGGGACTTCAACGCCCAAGCGGGCTGCGACAGTGAGACCTGGACAGGGATGATTGGGAAGAACGGCCTCCCCGACCTGAACCCGAGTGGTGTTCTGTTATTGGACTTCTGTGCCAGTTGCAGTTTGTCCATAACGAACACCATGTTCGAGCACAAGGGTATCCATAAGTGCACGTGGCACCAGGACACTCTAGGCCGGAGGTCGATGATCGACTTTGTAGTTGTATCATCTGATCTCCGGCCACGTGTCTCGGACACTCGGGTGAAAAGAGGGGCTGAGCTGTCAACTGATCACCACCTGGTGGTGAGCTGGATCCGCTGGCAGGGGAGGAAGCCGGTCAGACCTGGCAGGCCCAAACATGTTATGAGGGTTAGGGAACGTCTGGTGGATTTCTCTGTCAGTGGGGTCTTCTACTCCCACCTCCGGATGAGCTTCTCCCAGATCCCGAGGGAGGTGGGAGAAATGGAGTCCGAGTGGACCATGTTCTCCTCCTCCATTGTCGATGTGGCCGTTCGCAGCTGTTGCTGTAAAGTCTCTGGTGCCTGTCGCGGCAGCAATCCCTGAACCCGGTGGTGGCGCCCGGAAGTAAGGGATGCCGTCAATTTGAAGAAGGAGGCCTACCTGGCCTTGTTGGCTGGTAGATCTCCGGAGGCAGAATGAGAGGTACCGGCAGGCAGTGTCCTGCAGCCCACACGGTCGCAGAGGAAAAAACTCGGGTCTGGGAGGAGTTCGGAGAAGCCATAGAGGAGGACTATCGGTCGGCCTCAAAGAGATTCTGGCAAACCGTCCGGCGCCTCAGGAGGGGAAAGCAGTGCTTCACCAACACTGTTTACTGTGCGGGGGGGAGCTGCTGACCTCAACTGGGGATGTTTTCGTGCGGTGGAAGGAGTACTTGGAGGGTCTCCTCAATCCCACTGCCACGTTTTCCGATGAGGAAGCAGAGGCTGGGAACTCCGAGGCGGACTCTCCCATCACCCGGGCTGAAGTCACCGAGGTGGTTGGAAAGCTCCTTGGGGGCAGGGCTCCGGGGGTGGATGAGATTCGTCCTGAGTACCTTAAGTCTCTGGATGTTGTAGGACTGTCTTGGTTGACACGTCTCTGCAACATCGCGTGGCAGTTGGGGACAGTGCCTCTGGATTGGCAGACCGGGGTGGTGGTCCATCTCTTTAAGAAGGGGGATCGGAGGGTGTGCTCCAACTACAGAGGGATCACACTCCTCAGCCTCCCCGGCAAGGTCTACTCCAGGGTGCTGGAGAGGAGGATCCGGCAGATAGTCAAACCTTGAATACAGGAGGAACAATGTGGCTTTCGTCCCGGTTATGGCACACTGGACCAGCTCTATACCCTTCATCGGGTGCTCGAAGGTTCGTGGGAGTTTGCCCAACCGGTCCACATGTGCTTTGTGGATCTGGAGAAGGGGTTCGACCGTGTCCCTCGTGGTGCCCTGTGAGGGGTGCTCCCTTTGCTAAGGGCTGTCCGTTCCCTGTATGACCGCCGCAGGAGTCTGGTTCGCATTGCCGGCAGTAAGTCAGACCTGTTCCCAGTGCATGCTGGTCTCCACCAGGGCTGCCCTTTGTCACCAGTTCTGTTCATTACTTTTATGGACAGAATTTCTAGGTGCAGCCAGGGACCGGAGGGAGTCCGGTTTGGGAACCTCAGGATCTCATCTCTGATGATATTGTTCTGTTGGCTTCATCAAATCAGGACCTTCAACGTGCACTGGGACAGTTTGCAGCTGAGTGTGACGTGGCCGGGATGAGGATCAGCACCTCCAAATCTGAGGCCATAGTTCTCCACCAGAAAAAGGTGGTTTCCCCTCTCCAGGTCGGTGGAGAGTCCTTGCCTCAAGTGGAGGAGTTCAAGTATCTCTGGGTCTTGTTCACGAGTGAGGGTCGGATGGAGCGTGAGATCGATAGACAGATCGGTGCGGCGTCAGCAGTGATGCGGTCGTTGTATCGGACTGTTGTGGTGAAGAGGGAGCTGAGTCCGGGGGGGCAAAGCTCTCAATTTACCGATTGATCTACGTTCCTACCCTCACCTATGGTCATGAGATTTGGGTTATGACCGAAAGGACAAGATCGTGGATACAGGCGGCCGAAATGAGTTTCCTTCGCAGGGTGACTAGGCACACCCATCGAGATAGGGTGAGAAGCTCAGCCACTCGGGAGGAGCTCGAAGTAAAGTCGCTGCTCCTTCACGTCAAAAGGAGCCAGCTGAGGTGGCATGGGCAGTAAAAACTATAGCATAGAGGAACATAGACATCACCTGAGCAAGTTACTTTTTGTGTGTATTCACATCATGCAAAGGTTCCTTACTGTAAATTCTACTTGTCTCTCATTCAAGGCATAATTCACAATAAAAGCACATTTTAATGTCACCAAGTGAGAAAAATAGTCAAACAGATGAAGTGGGATTTCAAAAGATGTTATGTTTCGCCCTTTCTAAATTGTATAAATATTTGTCTAATTTCATCCTTGTTAGTGTTTAAATCAAGTGTTAGTCAATATACTGTATTTATAATGTACAATATGTCAGAATTGCTCCTACCACTAGGGTGTTCTTGTTGTCCCCTCACACAATATGTACATGATGACATCTAGCATTACTTTCAGGTTCAGGTAATCCTGTTTATAATTCAAAGCCACACTGTTGTGTGTTAATGCTGACTCATACAACCCATCTGTGACCTTTGACCTCGGTCTTTCACTGAGTTGTTACAGTCATTTAATTTCCCATTTAAAGTCAGTGATACATTGATTATTGGTTTAAAGCATATGAATGTACATGTTCAAAAATTCATTTTAAAAGACTGTTCATTTCTTTTAGTAGTTTGTTGAACAACATATAAAACTATTTCCTCTAAACTCATATACTCCAAATACTGCTGACTAATGCTTTTGGTTGGAAAAACACTGAAAAATAAACAACCTGCACTCGGCCACTAACATCATCTTTATCCTTTGTCTGTATTAAATTAAACTAGACTCTGATTTAGAAAGGAGTACGTTTCAGAAAGACTGTTGTATTGGTTACTATGGTTACTGTTTGTGTTTATATAATGTGAGTCCATGTAACAACTGCACAAGCTGAGGACAAGTATTGTATGTATTCTCAACATTTCCTGGACTTCATGAATGGAATAGAAATGTATAATTAACTTAATATCAGAGAACACACACACACACACACACACACACACACACACACAGAAAAAGTATCTTGGCTGTCCTGATCTGGTAACTCAATACCAACAAAATTCATACACCACAACACATTTGTCACATTACAAAATGTCACAAACCATTTCTGTTCCTGTTAGATCTTTGGTGACCTTGGTTCCTGTGGGTTGTTGCTACAGTCGACCTGCTGTAGTTTAGCATCATTGTAGGAGGCGTGGTTTGGAGAATTAAGTGTAAGACACAATTTGTACCAGCAAATGTCACCTTTTGGTTAAAGTGATACTCATTATTGGTAGAAACGTTCACGGGATGTTTGGTGTGTTGCTATAGTAACGGAGAGCACATAGGCCCTACACCTTTTTAACTGCTGTACACCACGTTATGAAGTAATAGAGATTTATAATGGAAATATGTGGAGTATTAATTGAATACTGTACATATGGCATTAATGAAGACAATCATTAAATGAGAAATAAATATTCTGTAAACAAAGAACATATTGGACTTGGTCTTATTTCACAATCTTACGCTCAGGAGAAAAACCAGCAAGCATGTCAATGAATAGTCTAGAGTCTATACATCTATACAGTCCCTCAGTGGCTTTAGTTTATCACAATTATAATGATGTTGATCTGAAAATTGCTATGTTCATATAATCAGTCCTAACAATATTTGAATTAGCATCTTCCTATAAAAGCAAGGTGTGTGTGTGTGTGTGTGTTTAGCTTATTCAATTGCTTATTCATAACTTAAAGCTGTTGTTACTAAACCTTAAAGTGCTGCTTTGCTCTTTAGTTGCACCTTTGAAACACACTACACACTGCACTACACTACACACTGCACTACACACTACACTACACACTGCACTACACACTGCACTACACTACACTACACTACACTACACTACACACTGCACTACACTACACTACACACTGCACTACACACTACACACTGCACTACACTACACACTGCACTACACACTGCACTACACTACACACTGCACTACACTACACACTGCACTACACACTGCACTACACTACACACTGCACTACACTACACACTGCACTACACACTGCACTACACACTGCACTACACACTGCACTACACACTGCACTACACTACACACTGCACTACACACTGCACTACACACTGCACTACACTACACACTGCACTACACACTGCACTACACTACACACTACACTACACACTGCACTACACACTGCACTACACTACACACTGCACTACACACTGCACTACACACTGCACTACACACTGCACTACACACTGCACTACACTACACACTGCACTACACACTGCACTACACACTGCACTACACTACACACTGCACTACACACTGCACTACACTACACACTGCACTACACTACACACTGCACTACACCACACACTGCACAACACTACACACTGCACAACACTACACACTGCACTACACTACACACTGCACTACACACTGCACTACACTACACTCTGCACTACACACTGCACTACACTACACACTGCACTACACTACACACTGCACTACACTACACACTGCACTACACACTGCACTACACACTGCACTACACTACACACTGCACTACACTACACACTGCACTACACTACACACTGCACTACACTACACACTGCACAACACTACACACTGCACAACACTACACACTGCACTACACTACACACTGCACTACACACTGCACTACACTACACTCTGCACTACACACTGCACTACACTACACACTGCACTACACTACACACTGCACTACACTACACACTGCACTGCACTACACACTGCACTACACTACACACTGCACTACACTACACACTGCACTACACACTGCACTACACATTACACACTGCACATTATACACTACACACTACACATTACACACTGCACACTCCACATTACACACTGCACATTATACACTACACACTACACACTACACATTACACACTACACATTACACACTGCACACTCCACATTACACACTGCACATTATACACTACACATTGCACATTACACACTGCACATTACACACTGCACATTACACACTACACACTACACACTGCCCTACACACTGCACATTACACACTACACACTGCACTACACACTGCACATTACACACTACACACTGCACTACACACTGCACATTATACACTACACACTGCACTACACACTGCACATTACACACTACACACTGCACTACACACTGCACATTATACACTGCACATTACACACTGCACATTACACACTACACACTGCACTACACACTGCACATTACACACTACACTACACACTGCACATTACACACTGCACACTGCACTACACACTGCACATTACACACTACACACTACACACTCTTTCATACATAAGACATCTCAGGGAACCATTAGGAAAACACATCTATTGAAAACACAACACACTGTGTAACTGTGAAAATACTGAGTGACTAAATATAGTGTGTGTTCAACACCACACTATCCGAGACCAAGACTTGCCCGAGACCAGAATGCACCGAGACCGAGTCAAGACCAAGACAATAAACATTTTTTTTTCAATTTAAAAAAATCTATAAATAAATAAAATTATGACAAGGTTCAACAGTTAAATAACATTTTCTCTTTAATTTTAGCTTATTTTAAATACATTTGACGGACAAAAAAGGTGCCTGCAAAAAATTAACTAAAATATTAAAACTGCTACTGATAAATTCACAATTATTCTACATATTTGAAAACAATATTTTTATGTCAGCTGAATGTACAGTAAGTGTTTAAAAGTATTTCTACCAATAAATAATGATTCTGATTCTTTCAGTTGTTCAGGTTTAACACGTCACAGATTTCACAGGATAATTTTTTATTTTAAAAAGCCTTTTACAGGTTATTTTTATTAATTCACTTAGTTGATATAGTTTAATTTAGTTACTGTAATATAACTAGAATATTTAATTAACAAAGGTTTCCAACTGTAACTGTAAAAGTGAAACTTTCTGAAATAAAACTACAAACTAGTTGTCATCAGTGTAAAAAACATAGATCTACAGGTAGATGTGAAACTAAATAAAACAAACCCTGGAACAGTCATGTGACAAATTAATCAATTGTATTTGTTGAGAATTATTATTATTATTCTGATACAGTGGAAACAGAAACTATAAAAATAATTATATTATGAACCTGTTTATATTGTAGGGAACATATTATATACATAAATGTAATTAAAGTCTAAAGATAAAAAAACACCACTTTATAAATATAATTGTCACGGTCCGGTGTGGGTGTGGACCCAAATGCAAGGAGAGATGGAGGCAGGATAGAGGAATAACGTTCGTGGAACCAGTCCATATTTATTCCTCAAAGCAAAATCCAAAAATCCAAACTCAAATCCAAAACTCAAACAACAGGGGAGCAGGAACAGGGAGCAAGACCAGACACTAATGTACACGACCAGGGAGACAACGAACCTGATATTACACAACGAACCAGCAACCACACTGTGACCAAGCACTCATTAAATAGTGGAGGAGGCCTGATTAGGAATGGGCCACACCTGGGTGCAAACATGAGGGAGCTACTCAATCACCAAGCACTCACACAGACATCACTGAGGGGTGGAGCCACAAGCAGGAATCCCTGAAACACAGACAAGAGTTAACACACAAGACTAGACTCAAAATAAACAAAGACACAGAATAACTAAACTTAACCAACAGAACATGAAAATAATAGACTAATATTAAACCTCTTTACAGTTATTTGACTCATTCTGTGATAGTGAAACTCTGTGGTGATGACTCACTGGTGACGACATAATCCAAGATGGCGGCGGCCTGGACTACAGCTGATATTATGTAATAAAGCCTTAAAATACATGAATATAATGAAAAGAGTGGATGGACAGAGACATAAATATGTAGACTTATTAAACATGAATTCATCATGGCGGCAAGGAAAACCTTCTGTTAAGCAGCAGGAACCTTGTGTGGATCCCATTCCTATGATGAACAGCCATCCACGTTATGCTGTGTTGGGTGTGTGCAGAGGAAAGGGTGGAGACAGAGTTGTTGAGACTCTGTAACTCCACACTGAGGATCCCACGGACCTGCAAGACAAAAGCCAGAAGGAGAACAGGAGCAAACACACAAGGGAAGAAGCAGACATAGAGGGAGTGTTTGAAAGAGGAATGGGACCCTCTCCGGTCCCTCTCTAACCTAAATGACCTCTCTCTTAACGCCCTCTCCAACCTCTCTCCAACCGAGCATGCCAGACCCCCCCCCGGCAGTCTATGCCTATTGCATCTTAACTATGAGCTATGAGCTGGTTCCTAACTAAAAGCTTTACCAAAGAGGAATGTTTTGAGCCTAACCTTAAAGGTAGAGAGGGTGTCTGCCCCCCGAACCGTGGTTGGTAGATGGTTCCAGAGAAGTGGGGCCTGATAACTGAAAGCTCTTCCTCCTAAACTACTTCTAGAGACAAATGGAACAACGAGTAGTCCAGCATTTTGAGAGCGTAGTGTTCTGGGGGGATTGTATGGCACTACAAGCTCCTTGAGATAGACTGGTGCCTGTCCATTTAGGGCTTTATAAGTGAGAAGAAGAATCTTGAATTCTATTCTATATTTTATGGGAAGCCAATGCAGAGAGGCTAATACAGGAGTAATGTGATCTCTTCTCCTAGTTTTAGTCAGTACACGTGCTGCAGCATTTTGAACCAGCTGAAGTGTCTTAAGCGACTTGCTCGGGCAGCCTGCTAAAAGAGAATTACAATAATCCAGTCTAGAGGTAACAAAAGCATGGACTAGTTTTTTCGGCGTCGCCCTGAGACAGGATAGATCTGATTTTAGCAATGTTACGGAGATGAAAGAAGGCAGTTCTTGAAGTTTGTTTTATGTGAGAGTTGAAGGATAAATCCTGATCAAATAGAACCCCAAGGTTTCTAACAGTTGTGCTTTGTGCCAGAGTAATGCCATCTAGGGCAGTTAGGCTAGCATAGGTTTCTCTAAGGTGTCGTGGGCCCAGTACAATGACCTCAGTCTTGTCTGAGTTGAGAAGAAGAAAATTTTGGTCCATCCAGGCCCTAATGTCCTTTAGACAGGCCTCAAGTTTAGATAGCTGATTTGTCTCACCTGGCTTCATTGATACATACAGTTGGGTATCATCAGCATAGCAGTGAAAGTTAACAGAGTATTTTCTCATAACATTACCAAGGGGGATCATATAGATACAGAAGAGGATTGGACCTAGCACAGAGCCCTGAGGAACCCCGTAGCTTACTTTAGTGTACACAGAAGACTTATTATTCACGTGTACAAACTGGTACCTATCAGATAGGTAGGACTTAAACCAGTTTAGGGCAGTCCCTGTGATTCCAAGTAATTCCTCTAATCTCTCTAGTAGAATATAGTGATCTATAGTGTCAAAAGCTGCACTAAGATCTAATAAAACCAGCACTGAGAGTCGTCCTTCATCTGAAGCCCAGAGTAGATCATTAGTTACTTTAACTAAAGCAGTCTCTGTGCTGTGTTGAGCTCTAAAACCTGACTGGAAGTCCTCGAACAGGCTGTTGTTTTGAAGAAATTCACAGAGCTGAGCTGCCACAACTTTCTCAAGAATCTTTGAAATAAAAGGAAGATTAGATATAGGCCTGTAGTTTGCTAAAGTGCTGGAATCAAGAGTAGGTTTTTTGAGAAGGGGTTTGATTACAGCTACTTTAAAGGACTGTGGCACGTAGCCTATTGATAGGGATATATTTATTGTCTCCAACAAAGATGGGCAGACCAGGGGAACAACTTCTTTAAACAGCTTAGTTGGGATCGGATCTGAAAGGCAGGTCGATGGTTTGGAGGATGAAATAATAGAGTTAAGTTCCTGAAGTCCTATATGTGTGAAACAGTTTAGGTTAGGCCTATTTACATTTAATGGTACAGCAGGCCCAGGTGAAGGCAGGGAGTGGCTAATTTTATCTCTAATCTTATGAATTTTATGGTTAAAAAATGTCATAAAGTCCTCACAGCTGAGGGCTAGAGGAATCATGGGCTCAATAGAGCTCTGACTTTGTGTTAGCCTGGCTACAGTGCTGAAAAGGTACCTCGGATTATTTTTATTTTCTTCAATTAGTGAGGAGTAGTATGTAGATGGACTATGTCGTAAGGCTGTCATGTATTTACTATGGCTTTCTTGCCAGAGTATTCGTGACTCCTCTGTTTTATTGGAGCGCCACATTCTCTCTAATTTACGGGTTGTTTGTTTGAGTGTGTGAGTTTCAGAGCTAAACCACGGAGCTTTCCTCTGACGTTTAATAGTTTTTTCCCTCAATGGGGCAATTGAGTCCAAGGTGGATTTTAGTAGACTAGCAGAGCTATCGACAAGCAGATCCAGTTGAGAGGGGTTATAATTAATATCATAGTTATTTATTGGATGGTGCACTGAGTTTAAGGCAGCAGGAATGGCCTCTTTAAATTTAGCCACAGCACTATTGGACAGATTTCTACTTGTAACTATTTTATTGCACAGTGTGAGATCCTCTAGGATAATGTTAAAAGATATTAAAAAGTGATCTGATAGCAGAGGATTTTCAGGGTAGACTTTTAGTTCATTAATATCAAGGCCATATGTTAGAACAAGATCAAGAGTATGATTTAAACGATGAGTAGCTTCATTAATAGTTTGAAAAAAGCCAACTGAGTCTATTAGGGACATAAAGGCTGAGCTCAGGCTATCACTATCTTTGTCCACATGGATATTAAAATCTCCTACTATCAGTATTTTATCAGAACTGAGGACTAAGTTTGATATAAACTCAGAGAATTCTGATAGAAATTCAGAATAAGGGCCTGGAGGACGGTAAATTATCACAAATAAGACTGGCTGGCAGGTTTTTGATTTGGTATGAGATAAATTTAGAACCAGGCTTTCAAAGGAAGTGTAACTGGCCTTTGGTTTAGGATAGATTAGGAGAGAGGAATGATAAATAGCTGCTACACCACCTCCACGGCCTATGTCTCGTGGCATATGAGTATTTAAATGACTGGGAGGAGTGGCTTCATTTAAACTAACATATTCATCTTGATACAGCCATGTTTCAGTTAAACAGAATAAATCAAAGTTATTTTCTGAGATAAGGTCATTTACTAGTAGAGATTTGGATCTCAGTGATCTAATATTTAATAGAGCACATCTAATGCTTTTATGTTTTGGTGTTTCTAGATTTGAGATTTTAATTTTTTTCAGATTTTTATAATTGATAGCTCTTTTATTTGATTTTATGTTAAAATCATTGTGAAATTTGGGTCGAGGGACAGACAACGTCTCTATAAAATAATATTCATCACCATCACAACAGTTGTCATGGCGATGAACACAGCTATCATAATAGCAATGGGAGGGAAATTGTCCTAAGGCAAGCGCAGAGGGGCGTGGAGGACTCCCCCTCTGTAACATGGTCTCATTCATGAGATGTCATAAATGTGCCATGTTTTCTGATAGTAGAGATGCTCCCTCCAAAGTAGGATGGATTCCATCTCTTCCTATCAGGTTCGGTTTTCCCCAGAAGGATCTCCAATTATCAATGAAGCCCACCTCGTTTTCTGGACACCACCTCGATAGCCAGCGGTTAAATGATGACATGCTATAGGCTATACATGTCATCACTGGTCAGATTTGGTAAGGGACCAGAGAAAATTACGGAGTCCGACATTGTTTTAGCATAAGCACAAACTGATTCAATGTTCACTTTGGTTGCTTCCGACTGACGACGTCGGGAGTCATTAGTGCCGACATGGAGGACTATCCTATCAAACTTACGATTACTCTTTGCCAGCAACTTTAGATTTGATTCTATGTCGCCCGCTCTGGCCCCTGGGATGCACCTCACGATGCCCGCTGACTTTGCTAGCTTCACGTTTCTCACTATGGAGTCGCCAATTATCAGAGTTTGTTCCCCGGTGAGTGTGTTGTCCTCACGGAGGGGGGAGAACCTGTTTGAGACGTGAACATGGTGGTGTCCCGAGCGGCTTTTTGACCTTCGACTATGCTTACCACGGACAGTAACCCACTCATTGCTGGCCGGGGGGGAGGCTAAGCTAGAGCTAGCACGGTCCGCACCGGCTAGGTCCTGCTTGCTAGCTTCGGTTTTGGTATCAGGGGTGCGGAACCGCTTCTCCAGATTGTTGATCCTCGCCTCCATATCTAACAGTACGCTACACTTTATGCAACTACCATTGTCCCTAAAGGAGGACGAGGAGTAACTAAACATCTGACACACCGGGCAGGAGAGCGGAGGGGAGGAGAGAGAAGCCATAGGTGCTTAATTTAAGCTAAGCTAAGTTAAGGACAAAAGGAAGTTTAAAGGAGATTGTACTGCCTATAAGAGGCGGGATTGCTTTTTACTTAACCTTCGTACGTTTAACTCTACGGTAAAACAAGTGTTTTCAAGGCTAAAATATCAATGACAACAAGTTTGATTAGCGTTAGCAGAACACAGTAGTAGAGCGCTGCAAGCAGCGGTAGAGCGTAAACAGGAAATGATCGATACGTCACCACGTCACCTGAGCTCATTTTTCATCTTTAAATGTAGTTTTCCTCTTAAATTATTTTCTCCTTCTCTCTAAAAATATTTTCTGCAACACTTTTATAAATAAACCTTTATTTTATAAATCACTTGGACAGTTTAGAGTTTGATGAGATCTGGAGTTTTAAATCTGGTGTTTTTAAGAATAATCCATGTGTGTGTTCTCTGTATTCTGTGTTATTGATCAGTCTGATGATCTTTATTATATTATTAATAATGGTTGGATGTTCATGTATAAAACTTACCATTATTAACAGTTCTACAGGACCAGCTCCTCCATGACTGTAGTTCTGTTCAGTCCATGGGACTCCGCCCACTATCGACTGAACCTCTTCAGTCCGTGGGGCTCCGCCCACTATCGACTGAACCTCTTCAGACACCCACAGAACCAGGAAACAATGTTCTCCTCCTCTGACCACTGCTCTGTCTTCTTTCACTCACTTTTAAATGTGTTTTTGTCAGATTTGCATTAACGTGACCAGCCGCTCGCCAGCTTAAAAAATGGCTGCTTTTCCTTTTTGGAGGACCGTCGATAACCCCGCCTACCACCCGCCCACTTCAGAGCTGAGCTGTAGCCCAGAAGCTACGTGGGACCAGCGTAGCTCTGGTTTTTGGCTCTGAGAGCTGGAGCTATGTTGGTGGAAACAGAATGGCTCGGAGCCAAAACACGCGCAAGCTCCATGTTAGCTCCAGCTCCTGCCCGGTGGAAAAGCCCTGACACACAGTGCTGAGACTGACTCACAATAACAATAGTCTCTTAAATATCCATGTGTTTTACTGTAATGTGCAGATTTTTGGCTGAAAACAATAACAGTGTGTGGATAGCAAAATAAAATCACTTTAATGATCACTGATCTGCCTCAGAGCGAGGCATGAAGTCAGTGTCTATAGACACGCCCACTCATGAATATGCATAAGCAGGCATCAAACAGCTCGTTGCTCAGAAAGTCACTTTTCAGAGGTTACAACTCTGGAAAACAGGCAAGTTTGGGAAAATAAACCTCAAATAGTATTTTTTTTAAAGAACAAATTCAGATGGGTAAAAAATGCATGAAATGGGAGCTTTAAATCAAACACAGACCAAATCCTTTAGGTTGTAACTACTTTATTCACTCTTAAATCACCATTTAACACGTTTAGTTTGACTGGTTTGTCAATAAAGTTGGTTGTGACGTCAGCGCCAAAGTTGAGAGTAGTTGCCAGGTTGAGTATTTTCCCGCCGATAGTGAGGTTATAAAATAACTAACTTAGTGATCAAACAGTTTAACGTTGGTTAAAGGTGATATTTATGTTTTATTTGGATGATGAACGGATGGTTTTTGGAGCGTTTCTGTGGATATTCAACATATTTCATGCGGGGAATCGTCGGTTGTATCTGGCAACCAGCTAGAGTCAGGAACAAAGCAGTGAAATGGAGGACGGACAGAGCTGGATGATGACTACCGTTAAACTAGAAGAAGAAGAAGAGATATTATGGAGGGAAGTGAAGCTGAGTGAGACGGACAGTGATGATGATGATGATGATGATGATGATGAAGGCTGCATTAGGAGCGCTGTGCTGGAGGAGCTTCGTCATCACGACCCTCTGTGTGACGGAATGTTTGCTCCAAAGATGGAGAAAAGCGGAGAAGAAGAAACGGAGGAGTTTTCAGATGTTTGCTCTGTGAAGGAAGAGGTTAGAACACTCACCACATTCATCCGCTGTTACACACACACTGGAGACTAGTTTAACTGGTGACCCACTTCATTCACACTCACATTTCTCTATCAATATGTGACGATGTAAAGGTGGAACAACCTGTGTGTACTCAGTGGAACACAGAGAACAAACACACTTTATGTTAATGAGCTAAGGAGTGGGCAGGGACGTCTACAAAGCCACACCCCCAAAGGAAGCGTCAACAATAACAGTCTTTATTATTGCTCCTCATTTATTACAGCAGATATAGTTAAGATACTTTATCTGATGTTTTCATAAAGATCCAGTATTAATGTCATTAATTAGTAATAACTTTTAAATATATATTTAATAAATGAAAGCAGTGGCTATCCGTACGTAGCTGTATCAATATACTGACATTCTATCCGTACATAGCGCCCCTCATTGGCCAGTTTAGGTCACGTGATAGGACACGTGATTAAGACGCCATGTACTTGTCCTTCTGTTCGCTATTAATACGTAGATTCCTAAACTATGTTACGGACTAACTAATCGTAACCCAAACCTTCTGAAGTGGATTTATATTTCTTGCCACCATGAATTTGTACGTGAATCACTTGTTCAGTCTTTTTGTCTCCTGATTTGAATGTACGGAATGGTCACATGACTTCTGGTAATGTCATAGGCCAGGTATGAATAACTGTCAGGAGCCTCTTTAATAAAGGAAACATGAGACGTTCTACATGTTTATAAACATGAATGGAGTTGGTGACATTAGGGCCAGTAGCAGGTCTCACGTTGAACGTGACACGTTCACGTCCTCTGATTGGATACGCACTAGTGAGAGGCAGCGCTATGCAAAGTAGAGTGACGTTAACCAAATGGAAGCTGGTGTCCCGTTAGGTCGTCCAACCCCCGCGCTAGCTAACCTGCTAGCTAACCTGTCCCAACCAGGAAAAGGGTTTGTGCTCCACTTTCAAAGCAGCAGCTACGAGCGCTATCCCTGGCTCACAGGTTCAGAGACTCTGCTTTCAGCACTAGCCTCCATGTGGATAGAAAAGGACTTATTGGTGGAACTGAGACGGACAGATAAACTACAACAGTCATTGAAGTCTTCTTGAGGAAAGAAAGGAGGAGGATTTTGTGTTCAAATAAGCGAGGATAGTCGTTTTACAGTACAAAGCTTTTTTTTTTCTATATTTTTGTGATTTTATTTCATAAGCCCAGTCATTACAGTCTGGTGGAGCGGTCTGCACCATGCCGCGCCGGGCGCAGCCTGCGCTTTACCGTCGAGACAGAGCCCATAATGTGCTGGTACCTGGTGCACCTGTGACCTCAGTGAAGGGACTGAATTGTTTCACTTTAATCTGTATCAAACGTTTAAGGAGGAGCTCCACCATTTCACCACTGTCAGAAATGAATGAATGAAACTGCTTTACGTGCTGTTTAGTGGACTTTTGTAGACGAACTGCATTTTATTTTTAAGTTGTGACAGTATCCAAGTGATCATATAACTTTTACTTTACTACTCTTAATTGTTAATACGGATGTATTGCTTTTAAATGATCCTGACAAACTATGTTTGTTTCTGTATAAATGTATGGTTTAGAGAGACATGACGTCATAATGATGGTATTAAAAGGTGCATTCATTCAGTGTAGGACATCACTGAGTCTAACCTGTAAACATCTACACTAATCATCACTGACTCCTAAATCAGAACCACAGTGTCTGTTTAACTTTAATGTGTCTGTTTGTTCCTCATAGCGCTGCATCACTCTGTGAAAACATGACTCAGCATTACAGTTTTTCTCGATTGTTTTCACACATTTTCTGAAAACACTCCTCATATTCTCAGAACGCTACACACAAATCCAAACACACACACAATGGACAAAACCTCTCAATTCTCCTGCAAAATTAAACTTTACATTCAAAGCAATGTTTTTTCTTCTCATAATAGTATTTTGTTTTCAAATGACACAAACCATCATATTATTAGACATTAATAAGAACCAGTTGAACACTGACTCAATGTAAAACACACCATTCATCGTATTGACTCAGTATTACACTTACTACACACAGTATATACATAAGTGTGTTGTAATGTAAGATATTTGAGAATATTGTTTTTATACTCAGAACACACAAATACACGGTAATAAATATATTCTATTTTTGTTGTCCCAAATGACAACGTACCTGAGCTGCTGTGGTCCATCTATCTGGTCTGGTGGAATGAGTGTGTTGTGTAGCGTGTCCAGGAATGTGATCAGATGGGCAGTGTTGTAGGGGCCAAGGTTACCATGGTGATGCATGACACCGTGGTGCGTAATCGCTGCACACATTGTGATGTTCCCTCCGCGCTGACCAGGGACTTCAACAATAGCACCGATCATATTCCTTCCCCTCCTTCGTCTTTTTGTGAGGTTGAATCCAACCTCATCAATGAAGATGAACTGGTGGTCCACTGCAGCCTCTAGCTCAAGGACTCTCTGAAACACACATGACAATATCAGAAATAGACATGGGCGTGGTCACTATTGTAAAACACAATCATTGTGATTACAATACTGAAATATGTATACAGTCATTTATACAGTGTTGAGAGTTTGCATTAATTGTGTGATTGTATAGGACTCACTTACACATAGTTATATCACAATTCTTTGACTCTCTCTGAATTGTGTTCAAATGTCACCTGTAGACCTGCTTCATCCTCACATTATTTCTGTTTAAGACACGGTCCAGTGTTGATAAACTGACCCTATCAATATTTATAAATATGTCATTGTTTTCTATTATTTTTCTTTGTATTTGCTGTAATATTATGGCATTATTTTCTAGGACCGTGTTGATTATTTCAGTTTCCTGTTCAGGAGATAGAAGACGTTCCCGACCACCTTGTGTTGGTAATCTTTCAGTTCTGCCAAACAAATAGTAAAATACTGTAAATACTGTAGGAATGCAAAGTAGGAATACATTTCCCAAATACTTGAAACATACTTTATTTTTATAGAACAGTCCACAGGCATTCCTGTACTACTGTACTCATTGAGTACTGTATTAATATACAGTACTGCAGTTTTCTATTGAGAGTAGATTTCTTACCTATTCTCATTTTGAAGGTCTGGATAATGGATGCTACAGTGTAGCTGCTCAAATGTGGCTGTACTCTTTGCCCCGCCTCCCTCATTGTTAGACCATGGTTGATCACATGGTTGATCACATGGTCAACCAAAGTGGCTCAGATCTCATCACAGATTAAAGTCCATTTCTCACCACTTTTGATGCTAAAGCTCTGATTATTAACTGTAAACATGTGTGACAGGTGTTTACCCATGTGATGAGTCAGTGTCATAGTAGGACAACTTCACTTTACAATTTGAATGCTAGTGTGTTCCTTGTGAAAACAAGAGATTTACATCATGAAAATTGTGCCAAATGCAGAGAATTGTGTGTAGTGTTGTAAAAAAATGTGTTTTAGAATTTGTTACGGCTGAATTTACGGTTAACCTCATTTGGAGACATGATTCATTGCTCTGGTTGAATGATGGAGTCCAGGAGAAGCATTGATGATTTTATATAAAAAATAGTTTATTCTAAACTAAGAAAAAAGGTACAAGATGGAACAAAATTAGCGTCCGTCCAGGCGGACGTCCGAAGGAAGTGCCGCGCCCTCCCCAACAGTTTCAGCTTAAGGTTTTATACAGATAAGAAAAGGTCCCAACAGTGAGAGACAAAAGGGAGGGAGTCAGATGCCCATAGTGGAAATGTTGGAGGATGATGATGTTATGTTATGAAGAAGATGTGGCGCCACCCTTATCTCCATGATAGTGTGTGCTGCATGCGAGCAGAGATTCTGGCCTTGGCAGAGACTGTGCTGCACTGAGAATAATACGATCTGTACTGTTTAATCATGATTCAGCTGTTCTAAGTGTAAAGAGTAATGGAGTCGTCATGTATTAAAACATGACAAATTGTACACATGAACATACATTTGACGATGTGATGATGAGTATAATAATTGACCATAACATTCCCCACTTTTGGTCGCCTCAACGACCAAATCAAGAAACAAAATTATTATATTCCACCTTTGCTGTCTGTCAGGGTTAACCATTAGCATCGTTATTGTCATACATTGGATATATTCTTCTTTTGTGAGGCACAGATATATCAAGAAAAATGTGGAAATAAACCTTAAAAAAACTTCATCATTATTATCAATGGCATGAATCATCAAAAATCATCCTTTATTACATCTAGATAAGCAAAAATCATCATTTGCATCAAGGACATCACTCGTCTTCATCGGCTGAGTTCAGTGGTAACTGGGGTAACCAATAGCCATGGTTAGAATCACACTTGATTGGCGGCATCATGAGTGAAGAACCTTGAGAATTTTCCTCAATCGTAGCAGAAGGGTTTATGACTGTATTCCTGCAGCTAGGTGTGAGGTTGTCCTCCCTCAACCTAGCTATGAGCATTTGGTGTGGCTTATAAACAAAGCTAGGCCCTTGTTCTAGAGCGTTTTCTTGTGTGTGTCTCAGTGGCCTTGTCGGTTCCCCCTTCATTGTTCGGTCAGCCTCCGACTCAGCATCAGCTGGTGTCGGCAATCATCTTGGATCCATGTTGCCTGCTCCGCGACCTTCACTGCCGTGTGGGTCGTTCGTTTCCGGTCGGCGTTGTAGATGATTGGTTGTTGTCTGAGGAAGGGTAGTCTCCACACACCTGGCAACCTCTCTTGGGATCGGAAGGTACCTGAACAGAAGAGGGGGAAAAACACCGAAACAGAACTCTTGGATTGGCTGGTACCTGAACACGGCGCGATCCCACTACTGAGGCTTTAGCTGGTACCTGGTACCTGGTAGGCTTTAGCTGGTACCTGGACAGAAAAAAGGGGGGGGGGGGGGGGGGGGGAAACAAAACAAAACAAAACAAAATAAAATAAAATAAAACGAAATGAAATGAAATGAAATGAAATGAAATGAAATGAAATGAAATGAAATGAAATGAAATGAAATGAAATGAAATGAAATAAAATAAAATAAAATAAAATAAAATAAAATAGAATAGAATAGAATAGAATAGAATAGAATAGAATAGAAGTTTAGGGGTGTTAGGTTTAGTTAACTAACTAAATGAATAGTTAGTATGGCCAGGAAGGCAGAGACAGGTCAGAGGTCAGGATCTGAGAGCTTTTCAGATCCTAAAAGGTGCTGCTGCACAATCACACAATGGTTAGGTGTGGGTTAGTGAGCTTTTAGCCATGCTAGCTCTGTAGCCCATTCGCACGCGAGTGGGAAAATATGAGGCTGAAAGAAAAGCAGGAAGTATTAATTCGATTTTCTTTTCCTGGAGTAAGGAGAAGCATAGCTGGAGTTGCAGTGATTATCTGTGGTACATCTACTTACCTGGTGAGAAGCAACAATTTGAGAACCACTGTTTACAAGGGCATGCAAGTCGGACGGAGAAGGACATGCAAGTCGGACAAGTGTGGAGTGTGGTTACATGTCTTCTCAAGATGAATACATACAATTGGGAGACATGGAGATGTGAGAAAGCTAAATGAGTTTAACCAAATAAATAAATAATGTTATTTATTTATTTAAATTGTTTGTTTCATTTTTCGTTGCTATCTCTTATTTGTGAAGGAGAAATCTTATTCTATCCTTTATTTATTCTGAATAATGTTAACACTCCACACCTATTTACATAGCCTAATTCTTTTATAGAGCTGAATTTGTCAGTTCATTTATTTCATTATTTTCCCTCATAATTATTATTTGAGATGTAATTTACTTAATTTTGAAGGTCAATTGGTGGCAAAAGTGTCTCCTATTCTGTGTCTTAACCAGAGTTTAGCAAGATTATTGGCCCTTTAAGGTTAGACAGAATTAAAGTTAAGTTGAGTCGAACAATCATATTGTCTTTTGCTCTCTTTATTTATCCCATTCGTAGGGGTGACGAGCCCCAGCACGGTTTGGAGAGCTTCCTTAAATGCTTGGAAGTTACTCAACTTTAAACTATCTCTTATTTCAATCAATTATCAAGAATTTCAGGAGGACCCTTTTTTAAATCTCAGGCGACCCAGATTGGGCCACCAACCCAATGTTGAGAACACTTAATTTTTCCCTTAAACGTGTCTAAACCTAGTGAAGGTGTTTTATGGTCTTGCACGCTAAGTGCTGTTGGAACAAGAAGAAAATGGTTGGAGGGTTTTGGGGTATATTATTTTCCTATGATAAAATATAAATAAAAAATCAGAGGGACGTTGGTCCCTCCCTTCCCTTTTTTTACATAAGAATACATTTGGATTCTTAAAACCATATGATAAATATCATTGGAAAATCACTTATCTGATCATTTTGGATGTGTCTCCGTTTTCCTCTCTCTTGTGTCCGCCTGCCTTTGTGCCCTCCAACCTCCTCGACCTCCTCCTCCTCAGCCTTAAAAGGTCAAAGCCAGGGTCAACTGTACGCTCCCTTTGGAAATTTGAAGATCTGTCCCCACTTTTGCAGTTGGATTGGAAGTCTCTGTAGTCTCTGGAATAGATATTATGTTAGAACATCCACAATATGTCATATTGTCACGTGTCTATTTCTATTTCCCCTTTGCTTCCCAGTTACAGTTATGGGAACCAAATGTTATGGACAATACTTCCCTTTGATTCTCATCCTTCATCATAAGAAGCAGTGACCAGGCATGGCGGCGAAGAGGTAGGATCGGAGTCGAGAAGGCGGTGGCATTCTGTTAGGAAACACTCAGAAACAGAAAGAGAGGAAACCATTAAGACTTAAATGAATAATTTAAAATATCTCTTTTCTTTAGTTGGATCTGATTCGTCTCCTTGCAGCGACCTGTATTTTGGAAAAAGCTACATAATAACAACAACTAAGACGAAGACGTAGACAAGTGCACACCACAACGAGTATACACATATAACAACAAAAAACATGGACACTGAACATGAACAGTAAGGTCAGTCAAGGTCAAAGCCAGTCATTCCACTGAAAGTGGTATCATATATAAAAAAAACGTCGTTTGGTGTTTTTAAACACCCAGAAAAAAACCTTTAAAACCTGGTAAACTTTTTAGAAGGCCCAAGGCCTAAAACCATAGTTCTTTTAACAAGCAGCAGTGTTTTCTGAACACCCCACTACATAATTGGCAAAAACAGGGAGAAGATCAAGTGCATCAAAACCCAGGAGGAAAGGAAGGTGAAACAGAGGAACATGTGTAGTCAAACAGCCATTCATCGGTCAATCACTCAATGACACGTCCACGGCACATTCGCACTCACTCTCTCAGGCATACATAACGTGTCATCATTCAGTCACTCATGCACCGCACACGTTCATGCCTCAATTTTCACGTCCATGCATTCACAAGGTTTTGTTGCATAGTGTCTAAGTAGAATATAGGTCTCATCTAACCCACCAATGGCGATAGCCAGTCCACCTCCTCTCTCGGGGTCAATGAGCTCTTATTGCCCCCTCATGCTTGGCAACCTTTTAGTGTTAATTAATTGCTTTTTACTGGTATCGTCTGATTACTAAGAGGTACGCTCCTTTTTACTTCCGCCTTGGCGGAGTCTACACTTAGAGTATTGTCCCTTGCAGTACTGACAGTCTACTAGCTGCTGATCAGGCAGCAATCGCACAGCCGTGCACAATAACCAAACTCAACCCCGGTACCCAACCTGGGGGAAACTCAACCGCTGTCCATCTCCAGAAATGTAAAAAAGAATCTCTGAATCAGCAGGAAACTCAACCACCGCTCTTGAAGAATAAGAGTTTGGGAATAACTCAACCACCATAAACTCCAGAAGTCTAAGAAAAAACCTCTGAATCGGCAGGAAACTCAACCTACACTCTTGAAAAATAAGAGCTTGGGAATAACTCAACCTCGGTCTGCAACCTGAGGGAAACAAACTCAACCCCGGTACCAAACCTGGGGGAAACTCAACTGTCAGGACTTTATTGGGCACCTCTAAGATTGAACGGAGCACGCAACCTCTAATAACCCTCACTCTAAGGGAACGTAGAAATTTGTTCAGAACGGTATTCGGTTACCAAGCATGTATCAAATCAGGTGGACCACTATCCCCCGAAGAGTGCTTTCCCTAGCAAGGTGTATCCTTTTTCTGCACATTAAACCAGGACTTCTTGTTTGAAAAGTAATTGCCTATGTACTCATAGCAACTAATGGGACATTTTTTTCTCATTTGGTACCCCCCCATGCTGTCGAGTGGCTTTGGGCCGGCCAGACAGTCCGACGCGGTAAGGGGGAGGCGCGCAAAATGAAAATAATGAATGTTGAACTAGGCTGTCTGTCGCAAGCAGCTTCAAAAAGGGTAAGGTATCGGTCAAAAAATGTCAAAATTTAAACTTGGTTGAGACTGCAGTCCTCAATCTCTGTCTCAATTTTCCTGAAATTGAGTAAAAACAAAAGAGAAAAAGAAGAATCGTTCAGAAATAACAAAGGAGAAAAACGTGTGAGCTCAAAAAAAATCATGGCCAATAAAAATTAAAACTTCAGCTCCAAAAGCTGAGGCAACAGAGGGCTCTGTCTTCAGCGGATGTAACCATATCTTGCATTGTGGGGGCCTCCCTCAGCAAGAGTATAAAATGAAAGAAAAGCAAACAAAAACAACCTTATCAGTAACACTATTTTCTTCCCCTTTTGTTTGTTCTTTTCTCATAAAGGCAACATAATGAATAAAAGCAAAGATCAATGATGGGCACACTTGATCTCATGTGCCAAACAGAAGGGTTCTGTGTGAAGTTCTGGTGGTCCTGTGTTTCTCATAGTTATGAATGTGGGTGTGTGACTGTATGTCTGGTCTGTCTGCGTGTGAGAGAATAAATGAAAACAAAATAATCTAGTGCACAGTCAGAAGATAGAGGGGTTAGTATTGTGCGAAGGAGAAGCTTGTTGGCTATTTGCTAGTTGTCCCCCTCCATGCCAAAGTTCAAGGCTAAAGTGATTTAGCACTACCACCAAAGGCTGTGGTGGACTTCTTGTGGCTTGGTATCCTTGTGGCTTTTGAAACAGTGTCTTTTTTGGTGAAGATATCCAGCAGACGTGTGACCAGTCTGCAGTTGCTGCCCATCATTCAGGCAGTAGTCGTGGCGTTTAACTCGCAACTCATTGGTGGGGGAGTGTCCAACCACTCCGACGCCCACAGGTTCTCAGTCTTTGATGATGGGGCATTGGCATGCGGCCCATTCATAGACGTTGAAGAGTTGACTTGGGACTGAGCGAGTTATTTCAGCATTGCTTTGCTGAATGGGAGTTGAGTCCTTGAGTCCTGAAAGGTCACACACCTTTGATTGTCCATTTCCTTCTGATGCTTGGTCCTTTGAATGATGTTGACATTTCATTAGCATAAGAGTTGAAGGTGATTTCATTCTTTCATTGAAGATGTCGTTTCTTCAGGGGGGGCAACCACAAAGCCAACAGAAACTAACAATTTAAATAATAAAAAATGATAATGATGGTAACAGTAATATTAAAATAAAATAAAATGAAATACTGTATTCATCTGTGTGTGTGTTTGAGTGTGTGTTGCTCATATTCAATTTACAGTGAACCCATCAAACATGAAATCAAAAATAAAATTTAAAATAAAAATAAAAATAGTGTCTGTGTGTAATGGCACTATTCTGTAGGCAGAGGAGAAGTGAGAAATCACAATGTTGTGTCACAAGTGTGTAGTGCACTAAACTGGCCAGTGAGGGGCGCCACCTCTCTCTTGTTTGAGTGTGTGTTGCTCATGGGTGTGGTTCTCTCTCTCTCTTTGCATGCGCGTGCCTGTGCGTGTGCGTGCGCGCGCTTCCCTCTCTCTCTCTGTACGTGTGTATGTGTGTGTGTGTGTGTGTGTGTGTGTGTGTTCACACGTCCAAAAAAAAAGGAAAAACACAGCTCTCTGTCTTTCTCTCCCTTTCTCTCTCTTGTGTGTGTGTGTGTGTTTGAGAGAGAAAAAAAAACAAAAGCTGACACTCGTCCAAATGAAAGCATTAAAGCCAAGTCAAAGGGAGAAATCTGATTCACGTTTAAACAAAATAAAAACAAAGATAAAAAAAGAAGTAAAACTCACTGAAGCATGATCTGAGTTCACATCATACCAAGATTGTATATGCGTATGCATATATTATTTGTTTATTGGATTCTTCATCTGTTTGATTCACAGAAACACAATTTAGGTTAGGTTCGGGGTTTTAATCTATTTTGCTTTCGGTACAGAGGTGAACTCAGATCATGGCACCGCTGGGATGTTTTGGAAACTTTGGTTGCCCGTCTATCTATGGTCAGGACCTCACAGGCTGTCTGTGGGTGTCCGAACAAAACAAAGTAAATAATGACCAGCCGTATTTTATGCCTAAACAAAATATCCGAGCCCGAAGAAAAACAGAGGGAACCTACAGCATTAAAAAGCTGAAAATCAATACAATGCTTGACTGGTTCCAAAAAAATCAACACAGAGCGAATATATATGTAAATGAAAATTTATATATATATATTTATAAAGGCAGCTTTACCTTAGTCCGAATTGGTGTTTGAGGTTCAACCGATGGTTCGTGCTCCAGTCTCTGTCCGAGGGCGGACCACCGCGGGCCAGCCCCGGGGCTTCAAGTGTGTCCCAGTGCTGGTCCACGGTCGATGCCCCACAGAGCAGAAGATGGATTCAGTTCGTCGACGCCAATTGTTACGGCAGAATTTACGGTTGACCTCATTTGAAGACATGATTCATTGCTCTGGTTGAATGATGGAGTCCAGGAGAAGCATTGATGATTTTATATAAAAAATAGTTTATTCTAAACTAAGAAAAAAGGTACAAGATGGAACAAAATTAGCGTCCGTCCAGGCGGACGTCCGAAGGAAGTGCCGCGCCCTCCCCAACAGTTTCAGCTTAAGGTTTTATACAGATAAGAAAAGGTCCCAACAGTGAGAGACAAAAGGGAGGGAGTCAGATGCCCATAGTGGAAATGTTGGAGGATGATGATGTTAT
This sequence comes from Gouania willdenowi, assembly GCF_900634775.1. Taxonomy (NCBI): domain Eukaryota; kingdom Metazoa; phylum Chordata; class Actinopteri; order Blenniiformes; family Gobiesocidae; genus Gouania; species Gouania willdenowi. The sequence goes on from NC_041053.1 coordinate 2,362,351, forward strand.
GTTATGAAGAAGATGTGGCGCCACCCTTATCTCCATGATAGTGTGTGCTGCATGCGAGCAGAGATTCTGGCCTTGGCAGAGACTGTGCTGCACTGAGAATAATACGATCTGTACTGTTTAATCATGATTCAGCTGTTCAAAAGTGTAAAGAGTAATGGAGTCGTCATGTATTAAAACATGACAAATTGTACACATGAACATACATTTGACGATGTGATGATGAGTATAATAATTGACCATAACAAATTGTAATGAGTGTAAAGCAGGAATTGTGCTTGTTTAGCAGAATTGGTTCAGGGGGTTGGTGCACGAGTTACATGTTGTGGTCATTGTGTCTCAACTACCAGTTTTTGTGCTTAAACAATCCAGAAAAACATCAATTATCTTCACCTGCTCAGAGTGTTTAAACATCTCATCAGAGCTACAGAACATCTGGATAAAGTTGTTCTGTTGTTGTGGATGAGATCATCAATACCAGTGATTGTAGAGTCTGAATCATAGATTATTGATCACTTCTGATACTGTAAATATTCTAGCCTCTAGTGGTGAAATAACACTTCTTACACGTGATGTTTGCACATTTATTTTTGTTTAATCATTACGGTCTGGAATGATGTCATCAGGATTATTTATATTAGGTTAATTTAAACTAAGCTGATCAAAACTTAATCAATAAACCTGATCAGATTCAGTAAACCATTGATCCCTGAGAGGAAATATGGTGACATTAATGCTGTTTTCATACATCTTTACATGACATAAATAATTAAAAAAGAGCAGTCAGAATAATCCATGTCACTACAACTTATATTTTCCTTTTAATTGTATATTAATTGTCGCCCAGCCCTAACGCATACGCACACACACAAAATTACATTAAAAAACAGACACGTGTGAGCGCATATAAGAGAATACACTGTGATACCATAACACACAAAATCAAGATAAACTAAAAACACACAAAATGAAACTAAAACACAACAAAAATGATAATGTTTGATTGTAAATGATGGCATGAATTCTCATAATGTCTGACCCCGCCCCCAAACCCAGCCAAACTATCATGAATGACAGCTCTGAAAGTGGCAGGAGTAGAATTCAATGTACCATAACCAAATCACAGAAAGTGATAATATATAAATATAAAATAAATCTTCAGTGACTGTGATGAGTTATTATAGACTGTGTCCTCACTCCTCTGATATACATTTTTAAACTTTCTTTCAGCATTTTCACTCAAAAAATGAAAACTGCCAAAATAATACCATTATTCAAAAATAGCAATGATCATGTATTTAATAACTATAGACTAGTGTCATTACTGTCTCAGTTTTATAAAATCATAGAGAAATGGTTCACACAGAAACAACTCATTTTTAGAGACAAATAACTTACTTTTTGAACACCAGTATAGATTCAGATCCAATAGATCAACTTCTCACTCATTTAACAGATGAAATATTAGCAGCAATTTATAAAAATCAATATATAATTAGTATTTTTTTAGATTTACAGAAAGCATTTGATAAATTATTGTTGTCAAAACTAAATAATTATGGTATAAGAGGGCATGTGTATAAATGGTT
>NC_041053.1:2364435-2386935 GCF_900634775.1 Gouania willdenowi
TCAAACACACTGTCAGCAGCAACGTGGCCAGGGGGCCCGTGTTGGCCTCACACCAGTGAATCCACTGGTCAGGGTAACCACATTGGTGCTAACAGAGCAGCGTAGCAACACAGCGGTGTAGCCGCAGAGCTACCGATTCTGAACCAGCACACAATCACAAGACGAATCACTGACAATAAAGTGTACGGTTCTCACCTCATTCAGTCAAAGTGGTGCACTCACCTGCCAGACTGTGGTGTCCCAGCCCCACTTAAAGGGAAACAATGAGTCGCAGCTTCTAGAAGACGAGAACAATCGAGGCTCCAACCTTAACATTACAAAGCTACAAGAGACAAGCTGTGAATAGCAAACAACCAACCTGCTATCATCATCCACAGTCACGACAGGAGAGAAGGAACAGATCACCTGATGATACTGGTAGATATAGACTCTCCAGGTCATCCAGGGGTCACAGTTTTTTTTTTCTTTTTTTCTACCTTGTCTGCACATGATGTCAAAGGTCAACACTACAAGAAGTGCAATCTTTTTAACACAGCAATGCATGTTTTGTTATTGAAATTAAATAAATGAATTTATTTTATTGCATAATTGTGACCATCACCAGCCCTCTCTAAGGAAGAGAAAGAGGGGGTGGGGGGAGGTGGAGGGGGAAGGGAACAGGGAGGAGAGTCTCAGGGTAGGAAATGGAAAGAGTTGATTATTTTAAAGTGAGAGTGAGATGTGATGTTATAGTTGTGTACATTGTGCTTATTGTGTTGTGTAATCAACCAGTCTGGTGACCAGTGTGAAACTTAAATATAATGGTGGTGGCTGTGGACAGAGGGAAGGAGTGAGTGGTAAAACCTAAAACAGGTATTTGGGATCAATATGTCTAAAGTTAAGCCCAGTATGAGTTTTATCCCACAGTCCAAGACATGTCAGTGTATCATAGACCGATGTATGTGTAACAACTGCAACTGCAAACCCAAGCGCTGCCCTGGGCCCGAAGATGCAGCCAGGCTCGTGAAAAGGGCGGCGGCCAGGGAGCCCAGGCAACCCCCCCACGGCCGAGCAGCCCTCCAGACGCCCCTAAGAGTCCAAGCTGAGAGGCAGCTACCGCCCCCCCACACACACCCGAGAAAGCACCAATGAGCCGAGTACCCAAGCCCGCCAGACCCCAAGAGCACCCCCCCCCCCCCCCGGGAACCCCCAAGGGCAAGCCTTTGGGTGAAGCCACACGGGGGGGCACCTCCCCACCCCAGCCCATGAACCGCCCACAGTTCAGCAGGACGACACAGCGCCAGACGGCGCAAGGACAACAGCCCAGGCCCCGCCGCCCATTGGACAGCGCAAGCCACAAGGCAATGCCCTCCACCGGCAAACGAGCGACCGGCAGTTGCCACCGCGGGAAGGAGGCACTCTAACGGCACACACCCGGTGCGGAACAGCATCCCCCAGCCAAGGGTGCCCCGGACCCACCCACCGGTCCACAGATAGCAGGACAGACTTACCAGGCAGCTGACAGCGACCGCAACCGCCGGAACAGCTAGCGCTGCCCCCCAGCAAACATCATCATCCCGAAGCGTGTGCGTGTGTGTATGTGTGTGTACGTGTGTATTTGTGTGTGTGTTTGTGTATGTGTGTATGTGGGTATTTGTGTGTGTGTTTGTGTATGTGTGTGTGTGTGTGTCTGTGTGTATGTGTGTGTTTGTGTGTGTGTGAATGTGTGTGTGTGTGTGTGTGTGTGTGTTTGTGTGTGTATGTGTGTGTATGTGTGTGTTTGTGTGTGTGTGTGAATGTGTGTATGTGTGTGTGTGTTTGTGTGTGTATGCTGTATATTTGCACAGATTTTGGTGAACACATATAGACGCGTACAGTCTCACAGGATACTCTCTACCACCATGTCAACTCTTTCTTCTCCAACACCGAACACGTTTTTTTTCTTTTACATTCATAAACAAACTTCTACAGTTTATTACTTGGACGAGCAAAAAAAAAAAAAACCCAAAAACCCTGTTTCTCCTCTCCAAACTAAAGTCAGACTCCTTACATTTACTTTACATGTACGTCATCAGCCATAGAGAGATGATTTTATTTAAAAAAGCTTATTTCATTGTGACTCAAAACATAAACATATTTAAATAACCATATTAGGTTTTTCTTCTTCTCTGAATGTCAGCTTCACCAAAGAAATAGGTTTAGACACAGCATCATTGGTATGGAAATGAAGAAGTGAATTCTATTAGTGTCACTATCAGGTCTACACTCAGTCAATCCTTATATCACCATATTTTACTTTCTACATGTAGATAGAAAATTAAAAACACTTTACCTGATAGGAGTCGCCTTCTGTAAACACATTGTATGATATATTACAGACTTCTAGATGCCCCCCCCCCCAGCCGTCAAATCACGTTGATTCCTGCTGTGCACGGCTTCACGTGCATGAATAATGTGTGAACATGTGGAAGTGGAGCTGGTACCAATGGAAAGCTTTGCTTTGTGCATTGTTCAAATAATGAATCTTTAATTCAGAAGAGTTGATTAAATATATGATTGTTCATATCACCAGTTCAATAACCTCAGAAAGAAGAGGAGATTTTTGTGGATTCTACAAATGCTGGATAGGAAAGTAAAAAATCCATCCCATAATATAAACCTGAGAGAGAACAGGCTTAATACTCATAGTGAATGTAAAAATAGACTTTAGTTTTACTGTAGAATTGATTAAAGCTCAGTTACACTCTGTCTCACGTCCAACTTTTCAGTGATTTGCTGAAAATATTGATCCACAAAATACAGTGAACAACAAAGTTGTAGAATGGCTTTATTTAGGAGATTTATTTCACGTAGTGTGAGGATGTCCTTTGATAGAGGATCTGTGTGCATGTGTGCTCCATGAGCTGTGTTGGGCGTTACTATTGGCTGCTCGACTAAAGTCAGGCGCATTCACGTACCAAGTGTAATGAGAAACGTTCCAGCAGAAGTCTCCATTGCAGCGTTAGACACAACAGTTACAAATCAAGGGGAAAAAGACAGAACGATGTGGAGAAGCAACAGAATAAAGTCACAAACATGTTCAGGAGGAAAGGACCGATTTGAGTAGCCGTGGATCTTTGTGACTGTGGAGGGTCTGCCACATGTCCTGGTATCAGAAAGTGAGTGAGAACACATGGGATGAATTGCGTGTAAACCTAAGAGAAGCTTATTCAAGGGGAAAAAACATGTAAATAAAAGTGCAATATAATTCATGATACATTCTTCCTTTAAACACAGACAGTGGATGAAAAAGCTATAAACAGCCCAATAGCTTCTGTTCTAGCGTTAGCATGGTCCCATTCTGTCACTAAGGGCTGTTTATATGCTGTGGTGATGATGAGTGGTTGTTGAGCAGCCTTTGTCTTAGGCTCCTCCTCTCACTGACACCCCTGGCCCCTCTTAGAGGTGACACATTACAATATTGAATAACAAATAAAACACAAACATGTCTAATGAGGGTAACCTAAAATCAACTCATAGACCCTGTGCCACAATAACATTGAGTTCGACCCACGTATTTTACCATGCGTGGGAGACCACGCCCCTTGTCTTTGCAAAGCAGAACGTCATCCACCATTTTCTTCAAGTGGAGAAACGCAGAGGATGAACCTAAGCTTGATGAGTAAACTCTGCAGCTAATGGAGGGAAGATTTAGTGAATACTGTTGATTTGTGTGAACGTTACTGAGCTCACGGACACCCACTGTGCCTGTGTTACAGTCTGAGTTTACCTCATACTGAGACTGATTATGAACATATGTGCACATATGTTCATAATCCATCTCATCATTGTAAGATTGTAAATGGAGCAATCAGTTAAACTGTGGATTTATTTAATTGACTGTTCTTTAACTTTGAACTCTTTGCGTTATTTGTACATATTAATGTTTCTTCATTGCTGTGTTAACGTGTTTGTTTATAAACATTGAAATGAGTGACGTCATCATTTCCATGAGTGGTGCTCAGAGTAGATGATTATCACATTAATTCTACTGTATTGTCCAGGGTTTGTGAATGAGTTCATAAATTATAGGAATGCTGTGTTTCTTATGAAGCTAAAGTTGTATCTTAACATCTCACCTGTTCTAGGAATTATGTTTCAGTGATTAAAAATAGATTCATAAATATTATGTCTGGATCATTATGTCAATGCTTTGAATACACAAAGTTGATAATGTTATGTAAAATAGTAATATTGTTATTAAAATAAGAATATAAAAAATATAACTAAAGTTCCCCTAACAGTTTTAAAAAGCTAGTATTAGGAACTATGTAAATACTATGAGGCCAGTATTTAAAAACAGATTGTCTTTGTTTTCCAACTTAAACACAACTTTAAAATAATATGATTTGTATAAATTATATTCTTAATAACTGTGGTTTGTAGTAGAGCTGTGTAATATATCATGATTCAAGATATATTGAGTTTTATATTTTGACTATATAGAAAATCGCCTTTATCGAGATATATAACTTGTTTTTATTTATACTATCACACATTACAAAACACATCATATAATAATTTAATATTATTCATAGAGTTCAGTCAAACATCTTTGTCCTTCTTTAACAGTTTTAACCCTTTTCTGAGATATTTATTTTATAGCTTTTTTTGTATAAAAATACTTGTTTTAGGAGTCGTTGCTTTGGTTACTGCTTAGAACAACATGTAGAGCTCATTTAGATGATCACTGAGTGTGTTCTAACCCACACCTTCCCCTAAACAAGCCACACTACAGAACTCACTCACACGTGCTGTCCTTATAGGAGAAAAACACTAAAGTGACACATATTTTACAGCTGTTTGTTATTGAGAAATGAGTTTTGGTTCATATCACCCAGCTGTAGTTTGCAGTTTAATTAAAATGTAAAATGTGGACATAATTGATTAATATTGGTCGTTATGTTATGGTGTATAAAATTGTTATTCTCTTTGTATTTTTGTTTATATTGATAAGTTGTTAAATGTAAATGTAACTATTGTATGGAGGACCATACAAGTACTTCAGCCAATGAATGCATATGTAACTATGTTTTGGGCATTTTTTGGGTGTTAGTGTCAGTCATAGGGGAACCCTGAGAGATACTGCCCATCATAAGCCTGTTCTATTCAGCCTGTCTAAATTCTGTCCCACTTTCTAGCCTCTGTTTCAGTGTGATCACATTAACATCAGGAGGGAGTGTGTCCTCCAAAGCCTGACCATATACTTCGCTGAAGATCAGTGTTTGGAATAACGGCGTTTAAAGTAACGGCGTTAGGTAACGGCATTTGTTTTTCAGTAACGGGGTAATCTAACTAATTACTTTTTACGCCGTTACAACGCCGTTATTGTTACTGAACGTTAAATGCGGTGCGTTACACGCATTGATTAAATAAAATGTTATCCGAAAGCATCCCCGGCTTCTTACACAGCTGTAGTGAGGAGGTGGGTTAAAAACAAGGTGAGCGATTATGATTGGCTAAGGCGACGTGCCAGCACCCGCAACACACACACACACACACACACACACACTACAGATTTGATGAATCAGCAGAGATGGTGAGCGTGGAACAATCTGATGAAAAGTTGTCATTTTTAAGGTGACGATACAAACACTACTTTATATTAATTATGGTCAAAGACAAGAACGTACATGTGAAGTGTTCATTATATCCAGGAGTGAAGACTTTGTCCACATCTGTTGTAAACAACTCTAATTTAATGAAGCACCTCACAACGACACACACATCTAAATAATATGAATTATTTGACATAGAGCAACTTTTTTTTTTTTTTTTTTTTAATAGTAACGCAAATAGTTACTTTCTTTGGTAATCAGTTACTTTTATTATAGAGTAAATTAGTTACGAACGCAGTTACTTTTTTTAACAAGTAGTGAGTAACTATAACTAATTACTTTTTTAAAGTAACGTTCCCAACACTGTTGAAGATCTAAACTCTCTCTTCAAGGACAATCTGTGAGTTTATCAGTAGTTTTACATTTGTTTTACACAATGAAAATGTTCCCAATGTTTTCAATTATTTTTATATACGCTCAGCAGTATCCAATAAAAATGTCTCCTTACTTATACAAAATAAATGTACACACACTAAGGGGCGGAGATCTGAAATAAAGGGTGGTAATTCAGTTGTTTCTCTAAATCCTTTAGTGACCTAAGATTGCAGCAGTGATTAGTGCACGTGTAAAAGTGGTACAGACCGTTAGGTCCTGTCACTTTTCTCTAATCAGTCCATGAAAAATAGGCAGATCTGGACAGAAACTGTCCTATTGATCTATCATTGATCTGAGTTAATACAGCAACACAGTCTGTCAATCAGTCGATCAGCACCATTTTAAGATGATCTACGTGACATCATCTAACAGGTCTGAGCTCCTGAGTAGTGCTGTGTCACCACACTCTCATATGTGAACATTGTGCCATCACTGCATCAATTACAAATCTTACAGCTGATTCTGGCCTGATGCTCCTCCCATCAACGCGACACAAGACTTTGATGGTCAAAACATGGAAAGAAAGACACATGAAGGAACGGACCAGGTGAAGGGGGCGATGGTGGCAGCTAACTCTTCAGCTACAGTTACTGAGCATGAGATTTACAAGAGATGAGTCCTCGATGGGCTCCATGGCCTGGAAGGACTCAGCGACAAAGACGCCGCTCCGCTCCCAACTCCTTGTTCAAAAGTATGAAGTGGTCACAAAGTCAGGAAAAAAAATAAAAAGATGCAAAACAAATCATAATAATTGTTATTATCGTGATAATCGTTGAATAATCGAATCGTAGCACTCTGAATCGTCACTGAATTGAATCATAAGGTTCCTTAGATGGCACACCCCTATTAAATATAATAATTTCCATTATGATATGGAACTCCAGTAATGCTGTGATATTTAGTGAGTACTGAGGACTTAGTCTTCACTCAATGAACCCACATTGCTCCTTGAAGCAGAAATATGACCAATGTGATAAATATCTGATAATGGGCCAAGACATCTCCCAGTTCAGTAAAGTAAGCTCTTGATTTCTGGTTGTGTGGGTTCCAAACCTGGGGACTCAACTTCCACAAGGAGTTGCTAGATATTCACATGGGTTAAAAATGAGAAAGTAGTAGCTTATAACATGATTATCTCTCTTTTACAGCCTCCACTGCTGAGGATGTAGAGAACAACATTTCACCACAGTTATGGACATTTCCACCTTCTGAAGAGATAACTATCAGGAGCCACATGACATTGTGGTTGTGATTGAGGGTGTCAAAGTCCTCACCAATGTAGAAAGTGTAATAATGACATTCATCGCCCTGGATCTCAGTTTTCCAGATAACTTCAAGTACACGATGGAGTAAAATCCTGCTAAACCTGGACGGTCACAGACTCAACACTAAAATACAGCAGCTGAAAATCAAGCTTTTTATGTAGCAGGATGAATAGGTTGGAATGTTTACTAGTTTTAGGTTGGATTGAACTTTACATCATCTGAACTGAGCCTAACCTGTGAACTGACTTAAGTGGAATCAGAACTACCTACACTGAACTAAACCTCATTTGGTGCTGACTGAACAGGCCTGTTGTCTGTCTCAGGAACATTTTTAGTTTTAGTTTTTCAGATGGTTCTGTGTCTGTAAATTGTTTTATTTGGTTTAGCAATTTGGAATTTAAATGTTTTGTCAAATGTAAAAGCACTGAATTTTGCGATGGTTAGATTTGATGGTTATCCACTAGGAATGCAGTAGTGTTCTGTAAAAGCTTGTCCCTGATGTTTTACTCTGTTGGATTTTGAATCTGTGTTAAATAAGGCTGCTTTTAAAAAAATGTTGATGTTGAAGCACCTTTATGTGGATTTGTATTTTTTATTAATTTATATATTTGTATTTGTATTTTTTATAGTATTTCAACTTTACTGTAAACAGCTTGTTGTCCTGAATTATGCACAACAATTTTTCCAATTGTGGAGTCAAAGTGAATTGTTTAGAGACTAAAAATCATCCACCTATAGTCAGTGTTTACAACTCTGGAGGATTTACAATTGTTGGTCCTGTTGAGCTTTTATTACTTTTAAATAAAACATCTCAGGTTTTTTGTCATGTGTTTCCTATTGGGGCATTAAAATAAAAAATAAATAAATATTTAAACTAATATTATTTTCAAATAATTTAATTTATGTGACTTGAAAGTACATAAACCAATTTAATTAGTGGAATGTAAATACTGCAACACTGTATGAAAATAATAAATATAATTAGTAATTGTGTTATATTAATGTCATTAGGTAAAGTAAGTTGGACAAACTCTTTTAAATGATACTACATTGACATACTTGTTCTGACCTGGGGCTAAGTATGTGTTTGGATGGTCGCCATGACGACCTCTGGGCTTGACTAGTGTGGACTGATCTCCTCCACGTGAACACGCACAACTTATTCTTTTTTTCATCAACCAATCCACGGATTACGAGCGTGCCGCACCGTGGAGAGGGATCCATACGGATCAACAATGATCCGTTACACCACTAGTACATATCAACAAACCTTTTCAAAAATATGTGTCAAACTCGAGGCCCGGGGGCCAAATCCAGTCCTTTGCAGCATCCAATTTGTCCCACAGTAAAAATGAAAAACATGAATCATTGAGTGATGAAACTCAACAATATTTGCAGGTGCTCACAGTTTTCCTGGTGCTTTTATCACATGATTGAAGTCATTTTTAATCTTAAACTGTTGTATAGATCCTGTTGGAACTGATATCTGTCACTTATTGCTTGGATATTGTTGGTTTCTTATATAGTTTGTATTTTACAGAAGTGTAAACTACGGCGCAATAATGTTGAAATGACTGGTTTTACTGCATAAAATCTGTGTCTATTAGAGATCAAACTGAACTAAAATGAGTTTGACAGCCCTGCCTTAGACTGTGGAGTAGCGTGGACACACGTCACCATTCCTCAGACGTCTGAAGTCATCAACGTGTCTTGGGATTCTGGACCTTCTGTAACTGAATGAAGTTGAGCTGTTCCAGTTCTGGAAAGGTCTTTATGTTCATTGGACATGAAGCATCTTTGGGATGTTCTCGATTCACGTGTTTGCTAATAAAGCTAATATAATAATAATAAAACTCTCAGTTAGCGTTTCAACACTTTAAACTGAGCGTCTCCTGTTGTTAAGCCTCAGCAATGAATGACCAGGTGGAAACTTCATCAGATTATATGTAAATGTCCTTTATTTATCAACATTAAGGCAACATGTGGCTCGTTTCACTCCTTCATCCCGAAAGAGACAAACAGTAATTATTGGAATGCTGCAGCTATCAGTGTCAGCAGGAACAGATCTATTATAGAGCTGCACACAATAGATCAACCACTGTGATTTCATCATTTATAAGCAACTAATATCTGTATTAATTAGAATGATGTAAAGCGTACTAATGTAACCAAATCACATGTGTCTTATTATTATTTCACATACACATCAAAGGATAATATGTTTCTGTTATAATTGTTCTTTAATAGCTGTTGATCCATCAGGGAATCATTTCATTTACATCCAGTGTGTCTTCATCCACTCAGCTCTAGTCACATGGGTGATCTAAACATCATTTAGACTAGCAATGCTAACGTAGCGAGTCAGTGGACACACACACACACACACACACTTTAACTGCTGAACACCCTAATATCAACATGTCTCCAGTGATAGATGATGAACTACATGGATCAGAGTCTCTACAATTGATGTGATGCACAGAGGACCTTCATGTGTTTTACATGATGAATGTGTACCTGTAGTGAATGTTCATTCTAATCTCTTTCACTAAGAATGTGACCCTCAGAGGACGATAGGCTCAGCTCCAACGTACCGTGGTACAGGCTGAATGCTGATTGGCTGAGCTGTAATGTGATGAAGTGCTAACGCTAACCTACCATCATCCAGTGCTGGGTCACGTTTCTGAACAATGGTGGAGTGTAAAGCCAATGGTTGCTATGACAACAGAAACATTTGTTTAGCGTCTCTGAGCCAAATAACGACACTCAGTCAGAGTTATCCAGATGTTGGCTCCATAATATCAGTACGAGAAACACACTTAAAACCTTTACGTTCACACCACATTGGGTGGTATGTGAAGCTGGGCTGCTATGAGAGGGATCTGTGGGCTATGCTAATGGCTAAGCTAATGGGCTAAGCTAATGGGCACCAAGCCAATGTTACGTCTGAAACCAGACATGGTCTGACAGAATTCCTTCAAAGAAAGTGGTTGAATGCAGCTTGTAAACGTTCAGAGCACTACAACATTTCTGCTAAAGGCAGGTACGCACTGTGTGGTCTTTGGCCCATTTAGAGACGATTTTTAACTCGTGTGTCTACTTTTGGGATCGTGCGAGTCTCTGCTAGATGTAGTAAACATCGTGTAGTATACATCATGTAGTATGCATCGTGTAGTATGCATCGTGTAGTATGCATCGTGTAGTATACATTGTGTAGTATACATCGTGTAGTATACATCGCGTAGTATACATCGTGTAGTATATATCGTGTAGTATGCATCGTGTAGTATATATTGTATAGTATGCATCGTGTAGTATACATCGTGTAGTATATATTGTGTAGTATACATTGTGTAGTATACATCGTGTAGTATGCATCGTGTAGTATGCATCGTGTAGTATATATTGTGTAGTATGCATCGTGTAGTATACATTGTGTAGTATATATTGTGTAGTATACATCGTGTAGTATACATCGTGTAGTATGCATCGTGTAGTATGCATCGTGTAGTATATATTGTGCAGTATGCATCGTGTAGGATACATTGTGTAGTATATATTGTATAGTTTACATTGTGTAGTATACATCGTGTAGTATGCATCGTGTAGTATATATTGTATAGTATGCATCGTGTAGTATACATCGTGTAGTATATATTGTGTAGTATACATTGTGTAGTATACATCGTGTAGTATGCATTGCATAGTATATATTGTGTAGTATACATTGTGTAGTATGCATCGTATAGTATATATTGTGTAGTATACATCGTGTAGTATGCATCGTGTAGTATGCATCGTGTAGTATATATTGTATAGTATGCATCGTGTAGTATACATCGTGTAGTATATATTGTGTAGTATACATTGTGTAGTATACATCGTGTAGTATGCATCGTGTAGTATGCATCGTGTAGTATATATTGTGTAGTATGCATCGTGTAGTATACATTGCGTAGTATATATTGTGTAGTATACATCGTGTAGTATGCATCGTGTAGTATATATTGTGTAGTATACATCGTGTAGTATGCATCGTGTAGTATGCATCGTGTAGTATATATTGTGTAGTATATATTGTGTAGTATGCATCGTGTAGTATATATTGTGTAGTATACATTGTGTAGTATGCATCATGTAGTATATATTGTGTAGTATACATCGTGTAGTATGCATCGTGTAGTATGCATCGTGTAGTATATATTGTGTAGTATATATTGTGTAGTATACATCGTGCAGTATGCATCGTGTAGTATGCATCGTGTAGTATATATTGTGTAGTATATATTGTGTAGTATGCATCGTGTAGTATATATTGTGTAGTATATATTGTGTAGTATGCATCGTGTAGTATATATTGTGTAGTATATATTGTGTAGTATGCATCGTGTAGTATGCATCGTGTAGTATGCATCGTGTAGTATATATTGTTTAGTATATATTGTGTAGTATGCATCGTGTAGTATGCATCGTGTAGTATATATTGTTTAGTATACATTGTGTAGTATACATCGTGTAGTATGCATCGTGTAGTATATATTGTATAGTATACATTGTGTAGTATACATCGTGTAGTATACATCGTGTAGTATATATTGTATAGTATGCATTGTGTAGTATACATTGTGTAGTATACATCGTGTAGTATGCATCGTGTAGTATATATTGTGTAGTATACATCGTGTAGTATACATCGTGTAGTATACATCGTGTAGTATATATTGTATAGTATGCATTGTGTAGTATACATTGTGTAGTATACATCGTGTAGTATGCATCGTGTAGTATACATTGTGTAGTATACATCGTGTAGTATACATCGTGTAGTATACATCGTGTAGTATACATTGTGTAGTATACATTGTGTAGTATACATCGTGTAGTATGCATCGTGTAGTATGCATCGTGTAGTATATGTTGTGTAGTATACATCGTGTAGTATGCATCGTGTAGTATGCATCGTGTAGTATATATTGTGTAGTATACATCGTGTAGTATGCATCGTGTAGTATGCATCGTGTAGTATGCATCGTGTAGTGTACATGGGGTCATGAGAAGTGATTAACACCTCACCAGCTCCTGATCACCAATCGTAGGTCGTAAGGAAATCAAACATGTTTGAAATCCAGTTTCTCCTCGTGAGAATATCTCACAGTTGAAGCAGTGCCACGGACCAGCTTACCTTAAACTCTCACACTGCACATGTGCAAACACCATAGGACCGTTGTAGAATTGATGGACTGTCATGCCCACGTCTGTCCAAACACTTCCTGGTCCATCACATCACTGTCTTTTCTTTTTAAAGCTCTTTTTGCTGATATTTGCGAGTGTCTCTCCACTTCCAGGTTCTTCTTCTTCTTCGTCTGTTTTAATTTCAACGCTTCAGATTTCTTCTTCTTCTTCAAGTTTGTACGTTGCATTTCCGGAAACAAGACCCTGACGTGTCGTTTATGGACGTAGAGTGTGAGCAGTCAGATTGTGTCAGAGTGTCGGTCTGTACAGTGTGAGAACATGAGTCGTGAGCTGAGAACATTCAGACTCTGCACATGAGTGGCACAGTTTGAGCTGGAGCTGAGAACAACGATTAAAAAAATCACACAGTGTATCCCAGCCTTTACAGGAGATACTATGGGGTGTCATGGCACTAGCCCCACCCCCACCACATTGTTCCCTCTTGTTACCTTGTGTCTAAATGATGAACTCTGTCAGGAGAACTTACCTGTTGGTTCAGGTGCTGATCCTCAGAGGTAATGGAGCATCATCCAATCAGTGAACACAAATCCTTTCACACAGCATTCATCACAGTTTCTAACACCTAACTACTCAGCCATGGCTCGTTTCTGCTGCTAACAACAGCTCTGTCCGTGAGGTTGATTATGTTGCTAAGTGGGTGCAGGGAGGTTCATAACAAGCAGGAAGTTGGGGAGAAAAGTGATATTTAATCCTCTACTAACATACAACCTTTATCACTGAGGAAGAGGTTACACATATGGCTGCTGAAAAACTACACTTCCTGTTACGCCTCTACCCACAATGCACCAGTTATTTAAAGCGATCAACAACATGTGTGATATCCTTACCAAAACTGTGTCAAAATACCATGTAAAACTCTCCACTGTGTATTTATATATTATATTAATGTTTGTGAGTGTGTAAATATTTTATTTACGTGCCCATACGTTGCTGGTTTTGATATATTATTATTGGATTATTTTACTCTAATGTTATTCATGTTTCATTTACTCATTTCCAAAATCTAACGTTATATTATGTGCTATGCTATGCTATGCTATGCTATGCTATGCTATGCTATGCTATGCTATGCTATGCTATGTGACTCTACTTTTAAAGTGATGGAATTGTCTGACATTTATTTTCAGAACAATGTCAGTGCACGTTATTTTAGGTTTAAGCTGTAATTCTGATTCTTAGTGGCCCCTCCCACTAACCTGATTTCAATCAGCACTTATCCAACGGGCGAGGACGTAAGTCAGGATAGTGATAGGATAGGATCTGCTGAGTCACTGAATGTCTGAGAGGAAAGAGTTCATCTGGTGTCAGTGAGTTAACATAATGAGTCCTTAGATGTGTCCTTGTCACAGTTTATTGTTGTTGTTGTTGTGGCTTTCTTTCGTAGCGTCTGATTGTATTTACTTTGTCAGAGATAGCCTTCGATTTTTAAATAGGTCGTTGATTTCCTATCAACACGTCTTCCTGAGCCGACTCTTCTCACTAAACATTTTATTCACGGTTCCCATTACTTGTCATTCATTCATGCAAGAAAAAAATAAGACCAAGAGAAGCAAAGAGAACTTTGTTCATCACTTTATCAGCTCCAGATAGAAAGGACTGTGTTTGGTCCATTTGTTAATGAAGCCCTTCCTGAGGAGCAGTGCAACATGCTTCACTAGTAAAGTCTACTCACACATGTGAGTACACATACTCTAAAACTGAGAACTAGTAGAGCTTAACTATGGCTGATAACACTGATTTATGGTTAATAGAGCAGGGATTCTCAACTGGTCTCACCCTGGGACCCTCATTTCACCACTGTCCTTAGATCACGACTTTTTTTTAGAAGTCAACCAACCAAATTTAGTTTTTCAAAAATAGCTGTTGAAAACACATTTAAAAAAATAAAAATCTGTATATTTTCCTGTGCAATATACATTTTACAGCATGCCTGTCAAAAGAAAAGTTTATTTCAAAGACAAGTCAAAAGTCCAACATGAGAGACATGAATTATTCATTTATTTTTGACCCTCTGTCCGCGACCCATCCAGTACAGATCTGCGACCTACTTTTGGGTCTCGACCCACCAGTTGAGAATCGCTGCCATAGAGTGTACTAGTAGTACTAGTAAACTAGAAGTTGTTTCACCAGTAAAGGTTTTTTGTGTGCGTGGGTCCACTTTACTAGTAAAGCTAAATCATCTACCAGTAGAAGTACTGAGGACTGTGTTAAGAAATGGTAAACTAACATCTAACCAACCAGCTGAAGATCTACTAGTAGACCAGTTTGTGTTACTGGTAGGCCTCTCCATGGGTGATGTTTGGGTTGAACACAGAAATAAAGCTTGTTATTATATTGATTCATTAGTGGCTAATATCTAATACTTAATTTTTAAGCTAATATTGATCAATGACCTTGTGCATCACAAAGGCTATGTTCACACTGCAGGTGTTAATGCTCATTTCACATATGTTCGTTCATATTTACACATTAAACATAGTGACACTGACTCTAGACTCTTTACGTCTGTGCTCGTCTTCATTTTGAAGCGCATTCTGATGTGTCAACGTGTCTACTTGTCTCTCATGAGAGACACTTACGTTATCATTAGAACCTGAGAACCTTTTCTATTCTCATGGGAAAATGGGAAAAAAAAAAACAAAAAACCCAAAATGAGAAAACCAAGAGTGAAACACAGATAGAAATTATTATTATTATTATTATTATTGATACAATGCATTTATGCCTATAAACGTGGATTAACCACTCAAATTAAAACATTGCAATTGTATTCATTAATATTAATGCTTCAAATAATCAATTATTCATGAATGTGAAAATAATTATTTAGCACTGATATTCCAACAATACACAATATAAAATAATAAAATGTTTAACTTGTCCCCTCTCATACATTAGATCAGGGGTGGCCAATCCTGGTCCTCGAGGGCCACTATCCAGCATGTTTCAGATGTTTCCCTCTTCCAACACACCTCAACTCATCATCAAGCTCTGCAGAAGCCTGATAACGATCTTAATCATTTGAATAAGGTGGGGATTGGGCACCCCTGCATTAGATAATAATGAACAGGCCTAGAAATGACTGTGTTTTAATGAGAGAACATTTGTAATTTCACTCACTGTCAGCAGCTCAAAGTGCTTTAAGTCACACAGTCGGTGGTCAGAATGTTGGTGCATCACTAGTTTATATTTACAGTGGGGTAAAACAGTATTTAGTCAGCCACTAATTGTACAAGTTCTCCCAATTATAAAGATGAGAGAGGTCTGTAATTTTCATCATAGATAAACCTCAACTATGAGAGACAAAATGAGAAAAAAAATCCAGAAAATAACAGGCCTCTCTCATCTTTTTAATGTGGGAGAACTTGTACAACTGGTGGCTGATTAAAAACGTTTTTTCCCACTGTACATTAGCTGCTACAAACATTGACCATAGAGGACAATAATGTCTTGTAACAGGACGTCCCTTTAGTGGAACTAAAAGCTGATTTCCTGATCAGGTTCAAACAGTCTCTGTGGTGTTTACATTATCTGCTCATGTCTGTGTGAGTTTTCTCTGTTTACATTACATTATTAAAGCATTTAAATAGATGCTAAACTGAAGGAATCTTTACTTTTTGACTTACTTTATTACTGTGAAAAGTGCATTTTATTTTTATAAAATGAATGACTGAATATCTCTAAACAAATGGCAGAGATGAACAGGGTGATAAAAGCTGTTATTCTTATTATTTCCTTCCATTGGTAACTTTTAATATCTCACTACTCACTGCTTTAATAATTCATGAATTGTTTGATGATGTTTTCTATTTTCCCAGAGTTCTCCATGTTCAGACACACAAAGCCATATTTATGCTGATTCATGTGTTTCAGGAGGCACTAATGCACATCCATAATTAGTTATTAGCATTCACTGATATTATGTAAAAGCTAAATGATTAACCTTGTCTGTGCGTCACAAACAGAAGGAGAACAACCTGTGGTGATGGAAGCCATTAGTGTGTTTATTTTAGCTTTATTCACCACACGTAACGATCAGAGTCACAGAGGGAGGTCAGGTGATGGATGGTTTTACCTGGATATCAACACTAATACATGCAGGGATTGGCTTATCAAATGTTTTCTTTTGATCAAATGATCCTCACGTTCTAGTCTTCACTTCTCTTTCTAGATACCCTTCCTGCTTTAACACATCTATATATTCTATTATTTCAGTGTCATGGAGTTCAGGTGAGCACTGATTCATGAACTTTGACCTTTGGGGCTAAAAACAATCACTTGTTGTTGTTGAGCTAGAGAACATTTGGACATGTCCACTGGTTGACACATTCAGGGACCATAGTGGTGTAAATAAAACGCTGTGAGTCGTCTGCATTCATACGGTAAAAGATGTTGTTATTAGTGTTGGGGTGGTCAAGACCGGTCTTGGTCTCGAGACCAAATTTTAAAGGTCTTGGTCTTGTCTCGGTCTCTGAAGCATTTTGACTCGGTCTTGTCTTGGACTCGGGCTTCCCGGACTCGGGATTTTCCGTCAAGACCGTTCGAGACCAGCACTAATTCCTGCTATTTTTTAACCTTTTTTATAATGTGATATTAACACGGAGAAGAACGGGATAAAACAATCCTTTATTCATTATTTAATCCACCCCGTATAATGACCACAACCTTCCTTAATGTGACTGTGTGTGTGTGTGTGTGTGTGTGTGTGTGTGGCTACAGTGTCAGTTTGGACCGCGGAGCGCAAGGGAGAAATGAACTAATCACCGGTAAAAATCCCAGTAAAACTCCAGAAAACAATCACCAGTAATAAATATTATCTCCCTGGTAAAGACAGTAGCTCTAATAACTGGTAAAATGATAAACTGATGATATTACAGCCTGTGAAAGCTGGATAGGTGACGCACTTACTCTGCTTCTGGGTCCTAGTGCCTGCCGAGCGGTGAAGCCTGTTCCTTTTACCGTGTTTACTGAGGTCCGTGTGTGTTTAATAAGTCCGTGTGTGTTTAATAACTCCGTGTGTGTTTAATAAGTCCTTGTGTGTCCGTGTGAAAGTCTGCATGTTTATGCATCTGTCCATCCACTCTTTTCATTATATCCATGTCTTTTAAGGCTTTATTACATAATACCGGCTGTAGTCCGGGCCGCCGCCATCTTGGATTATGTCGTCACCAGCGCGTCATCGCCGCGCATCACAGAATGAGTCAAATAACTGTAAAGAGGTCTTATATGAGTGGTGTTTTTTTGTGTCTTTAGACTCCAATTACATGTATGTATACAATATGTTCCCCACAATATAAACAGGTTCACAATATAATTAATTTTTATAGTTTCTGTTTCCAGAATAATAATAATAATAATTCTCAACAAGAACTATTGATTAATTTGTTACATGACTTTTCCAGGGTTTGAGTTTGTTTTATTTAGTTTCACATCTACCTGTAGCTCTTTGTTTTTTACACTGATGACAACTTGTTTGTAGTTTTATTTCAGAAAGTTTCACTTTTACAGTTACAGTTGGAAACCTTTGTTAATTGAATATCCTAGTTACATTACAGAAACCAAATTAAACTATATCAACTAAGTGAATTAATAAAAATAACCCGTGTAAAGGCTTTTTCAAACTAAAAAAATATCTTGTGAACTCTGTGACCTGTTAAACCTGAACAACTGAAAGAATCAGAATCAAGAATCATTATTTCTTGGCAGAAATGCTTTTAAACACTTGCTGTACATTCAGCTGACATAAAAATCTTGTTTTCAAATATGTAGAATAATTGTGAATTTATCAGTAGCAGTAGTAGTTTTAATATTTTAGTTCATTTTTTGCAGGCACCTTTTTTGTCCGTCAAATGTATTTAAAATAAACTAAAATTAAAGAGAGAATGTTATTTAACTGTTGAACCTTGCCATAATTTTATTTATTTATATATTTTTTTAAATTGAAAAAAAAAATGTTTATGGTCTTGGTCTTGGTCTTGGTCTCGGCTTGTCTCGGTCTTGGTCTTGACTCGGTCTCGGCTCCTGAAAGTCTTGGTCTTGTCTTGGTCTCGGTGCATTCTGGTCTCGGGCAAGTCTTGGTCTCGGATAGTGCGGTCTTGAACACAACACTAGTTGTTATGTTCTTTAATCTTGGCTAGGAGCAGCATGTAGATGTTAAATAGAAGTGGTCCTAGAACAGAGCCTGAGGAATCCCGCAGGTCTTTTGAATTTGTCTCTGTTGGTAAGAACAAGTTGTAGAAAAGTCCCTGTCCTGTACGTAAGATCCGTTCCTGAAAGTCCAACCAAATCTAGATGCAGAGAAAGGTTGCAGGCAAGAGTAACTGTTATAAAATCAGTCCATATTTACTATCCAGAAACTCAAAACAACCAGGTACAAAAATAAGGAATATTCCAAGAAAACAAACCTTGACTTGAACAGAAGAGAAAACGACGCCTCAGCATGTCAGCAGGAAGTGATCCATCAAAGTTTAATGATAATAAATGTCTGGGTCTCCTCTTCTGTCCACACGCACTTAGAGAGAAGAGGTCATGTGACCAGGTATGTCACGTCCTGTGACCTGTAATTGTGAAAAAATTGTTTCCATTAAGCTTTAATCCTTAATGTCTTTTCTTGCCCCAAAAATCCAGAACATTCATCACCACCTCAGTCAGAACACCCTCTGAAATCTCAGACCTCATCAATCAGTCCAAACCATCCCCCTGTCAGTTGGACCCTTTCCTCACCATCCTGGTCACAGCCTCCCTCTCTGATTCCCACCATATCAGCCATTATCCACTCCTCACTAATCACTGGAACTGTTCCCTCATCCTTCAAAACCACTGCAATAACTTCAACCAATGACCTCCCCATGGCAGCTGATTCTGGACTCCTCACCATCCTCATCCTCATTCAACACCATTTCTC
The DNA here is from genome assembly GCF_900634775.1 of Gouania willdenowi. Taxonomy (NCBI): domain Eukaryota; kingdom Metazoa; phylum Chordata; class Actinopteri; order Blenniiformes; family Gobiesocidae; genus Gouania; species Gouania willdenowi. Next base: position 2,383,869 of record NC_041053.1, read on the forward strand.
ACACCACCCTTCTGAACAGATTAGCTTCCATCAGCATTACCCACACCTCCCGTAACTGGTTTAAACCCTACCTCTCAGGCCGCAATCAGTTCATCCAGCTCAAATCCATTAAATCAAACCCCTCCCCCATCACCACAGGTGTGCCCCATGGCTCAGTCCTGGGGCCTCTTCTCTTCATCAATTATCTCCTCCCACGAGGCAATATCTTCTGTCAACATGGTATCCACTTTCACTGTTACGAGAATGACACCCAGCTCTACCTCACCATCTTCTCTCCCCCCACCCCCCCATCCCTTACTGAATGTATCACAGAAGTTAAATCATAATCTCCTAAAACTAAACAGTGACAAAACTGAGGTTCTCCTCATTGGAACAAAATCAACTCTCTTCAAATCCAATAGTTTCTCCATCCAAATCAAAAACACCTCCCCCTCCCCCTCCCCACAGGTCAAGAGTCTGGGTGTCATCGACAGCACTCTATCTTACAAATCTGACTTCAATAATATCACCCGGTCAGCATATTTCCACCTCCGTACCATCAATCACCTCCGCCCTTTCCTCACCCCTCACACTGCTGCTATCCTTGTCCATTCCCAGTTTGACGACTGTAATTCCTTCTCTTTGGTCTCCCCAATAAATCCTTCCATAAACTCCAGTTAGACCAGAACTCAAACCCTACCCCTCTATCTCCCTCATCACTCCTGTTCTCCACCAGCTCCACATTCAATTCCATATCCACTTCAAGATCCTTCTGTTAACTTTTAAGGCCATTCACCACATTGCTGTGTTTTAGCTTCACTTTTATTGTTGTTTTTATACTGTTTTAGCTTAAATTTTATTGTGGTTTTATACTATGCACTGTAACGTGACCTGATAGGTGCTGATCTACAAATAAAATGTATTATTATCATTATTATTATTATAACCATACATTTAATATGGTAACATCTGAAAAGAACAACTTTTTAGTGATATTTGAGTGTTTTTCCAAAAGTAATGGAAACACAGCTAGTGAGAGAAGCTGATTAGGAATGAAGTGGAAACACACACACTAGAACACAAGAAATAACAAATATATCAAAACCTTAAATCTGCTCACATACAGATAAACAGGACAAGGTTTAGATCAACAGTGTCTGACATCCCGTGACACTAGGACAGACGTTTTAAACTCATCATTATGTAGACGGATGTGCTTTAAGACCTTCTGGTGCTGATCCATTAGCTTCTTCTCCACTGAGGAGAAACAATAATTCGTTTTAAGAACATCCGTTTGTGTAAAACTAATCAGGAGTTGAAGTGGATGATTTGCATTTTAATGATATTTTTTCATACTTTGTTTTCATTTTTATGAGTTTTTTGTTAATAATGAGCTGCAGCTTTAGATGTCACTGAGTTGCGTTCATGGCTTTGCTGTTTTATACACTTTATTATCACTGCTTTCCTGTATAACCAGTGGCTTTTTCAGCACTTTACCAATGGTTTGTGTATCCATGGCAATGGTTATGATGGTTTAGGGCAGTGGTTACCAAACGGTGTGCTGAGGCACACTGGTGTGAGGCAAGTCCAGGTGTGCCTTGGGATTTTGTGACAACCATACTGTTCCAGTGATCTGCCTGAATGCTCTAAGCACAGTGATGTCATTTTTGACGTGCGCACCTCGCTGCGTCCCGCGCCCGTCAAGCTTAAACCAGGCTTAATGCTGGGTGCATGTATCACTCCAAGCTGCTCCGTATGCGCGCATGATTCTCCGCGGCGCACCTCAACAGCACTGATGAGAAAGTCACTCTATGAACGACCTTTGGCTGTGAACAACGGAGCTGAGAACAGCTGAAACGTGCACTGCACAATATGTACAGGAAAAGGAGTGAAACCAAAGGGCTACTGGTGAGCTCATAATGACTGGACTGTTAAAATGTCAACTCATCATTGTTTAATTAATTTGCTCAATTCACTTGCTTTTCAGTGCCTTTTGAGAGGAACGTAAAGAGAATCAAATGGTTGTGGCAGGAGTATGTGGAGGTATGTGTTGTTGACTTTACACATGACCTTCTGACATGTACATTGACTGTATACTAGATCTAGGGCGCGCACCCCCCCACTATGAATGGCTCTAATTAATTAGCATTTCAATGTCTGGCAATCTTGTGGACTCTCCTTGCGTGTGAGAGTGCGGCAGACGCGTGACTCGCCCACCTGCTGTATCTCATCGATCATGAGGGAAGGGTTGATGTGGACGAACCTGCGCTAGCAAACCTGTCTCAAGTGTGCGAGTCTATCTACGTGCAGGATGGCATCCTACTATATGAAGACCATGTTATTGTCCCCCCGACCCTTTGCGATAGAGTCCTCCGGCACCTCCAATCTGCCCACCAAGGTACTTCGGCAATAAAGCAGCGTGCCCGGGCCACAGTCTATTGGCCTGGCATGTCGAGGGACATTTGTGACATCAGAAACAGATGTGCGGACTGCAAGCGCAATTTATCGTGACAAACGGTCAAGCCCGCCCTCGCGTCCTCCCCACCTTCAACACCATTTGAGGTGGTGTTTGCTGACTTTTTTGACTATGGGGGCCACCACTACTTGATTGTAGTCTTTCAGGCTGGGTGGAGGTCCTTAGTTCCACGGCGGGCATTGACCTTGGTGGCTCGGCTGGCCTGGTCCACCACCTCCGGTTGTTCTTTGCCACCTTTGGCGTGCCGGAGGAACTCTTGAGCAACACTGAAGACTTCCTGCACTTGTGGCTCGTTAGACATTTGTTGTATGGTGTGTATTAATCATTCATTCATTATTCTGCAAAAGAAATGCTCATTTAACCATTATAGCTAATCGCCTGTTCTGACATGTCACACCTGTTTACTGCATTTTGTAAGGTCACAGCTGCAAAGTAAATGTTGTTAAGTGATAACCAAAAACACCACCTGTTTTCCACAGAAGGTGCTAAAACTAACACCTCAAGGTGTGAGGAGTCACACTATAGGTGTAAGAAGTCACACTTTACTTTAACAGGAAGCCAACGCTTCATGTTATGTATCATGTGTTAACCACGGACAAACAACAACCAGTG
>NC_041053.1:2391935-2450319 GCF_900634775.1 Gouania willdenowi
TCATTTGTAAAAGTGTTGTTGCCATTTGCACCTGGTTTACTGCCCTTTATTTCAGATCTTAGTGAGTCCGCCCCTGAGAGTGGTGTGGGAGCTGTGTGTCAAATAGAGAAGGATGTACATTTAGAACACATCATCAGTGGTGTTCTTTTGAATCAGGAGGTGTTTTGGCCTTTTTAACAATAGTCATCCTCAACAAAGGTGGCCAGCTACAGGGTTATCAAGCTTGAGCTTGCGCCCCATAACTGTTCTCCACTCTCTACTATGTGCAGCTTTGGGCCACTTCACTCTTCTTCTTTCTTGGTCATTGGCGTGTTGTAACCAACTTGAATATGTGCATATCGCCACTTACTGTACATGTTTTATTTAATTAATGAGGATGCATTGGCATCCTCACTAATTAAATAAATATATATCGTAATCGTTAAACTTTATAATAATAATAATAATAATAATTATTATTATTATTATTATTATTATTATTATTATTATTATTATTATTATTATTATTATAGTAGTAGTTATTATTCTGCCAGTGCAAGTAACTCCAACAGTTTTCAACCGATTTTAAACAAGTTTGGTGTCAAAATGTTCAGCTACTTTTTCTGTTTCAACTTTTTTGTAACTTTTTCACTTTGTAAACAATTGAACTTCTTCACTTTTCACCTTCCCATTCACTTTTGAGAAAACTCAACTTTCAACCCTCCAACTTTGAAGTTCCACTGTTCAGCCATTCTTCAACCGATTTAAACCATTCAACTTCTAAAATGTTCACAAATCTGTTGTCTTTTAATTTCTATCTTCACATTTTCTCTATCTTTAACTGTTTTTGACCAATGAAGCTTCAAGCACAACCATTAAATCTTCATGTTCCTCAAATTAGAGTGGAGTACTCGTGAACTAAGAGTGTCTCAAAATTGTCAAACAAATTGTCATAACTTCCAAAATATTGAACACAGAGACCTAATTTTCTCAAAAGTAGTAGATGTGTGTTTAGCTGCTCACAATATTACATTTTTAGTAAAAGGTTTATCAGTTTTTGATTTATCAAGCCTGAAGTGGACATAATCCCACAAATCTACAGGGTTGTTTCCATTGGGGAATCATCAAGTCACTGCTTAAAATCCATGGTTTTTCTCTCGTCCTCCTGGGCACACCTTTTGCCTTAAAAACATGAAATTTAACTCATTTGTAGTCTAAAGCCTTGTGATTCTCACAAACTGCCCAGTTTTTCTGTAAATGATTTAGTTTTCTATTTGTGATGTGTTTTACACAAGTTCCTCCTGGCTGTAACAGGCTAAATTCTGCTTGTCATCCTGTACACAACCTCCCACAGGTGCATGTGATCACTGCAGTTACCATGGTAACTAATTAGCTCGGATGACATTATTTAACCTTTCACCTATGACTTCATCTTTTAAATCTATCTTTCTGTGTGATTTACATGTTCTCTCCACCTTTTCTCCCTTTATAGGAACTTTTAACCCTTTCAGCCATTTTGTAACTGATTTAAACCAACCTTTAACATGTTCAGTTACTACCTGCAACCCATTACAACTTCTTTTTTTCAACTTTTTAACATTTTTCAACTTTTTAAAAACTTTTTTAAAACCTATTTAAACTTTTTCAACCAATTTTAACTTTTTTTTTTTAACCAAATTGTTAATATTAAGCTATTGCTAGGTTATTGCTATTGTTAGGTGAATGCTAATGATTTTTTCAACCTTTTTTTCAACTTTTTTAACCCATTTCTTTTTTTTTCAACCTAATTGCTAATATTAAGCTACAACCTGGCAGGTTATTGCTGTTGCAAAGAAAACATCACACACAATATATATAAACTACAAATGGTGGTGCATCTGTTCTATGTTTTTTTCCTATATATATATATATATATATATATATATATATATATATATATATATATATATATATTTAGAACATTTTGTTTCTGAAAAAAGTAACTTGAATGTAATGATTTATGTTGGGAATACAAACATTTTACTTTTGCCTGTTTCGGTCTTGTCTATGTTTGAAGATTTGGTAACACAAACCATTTTATAATATTTCATTATTTACAGATACTTAGTAGTAAGAAAAACTCCAAAAAGGAACAGGTCACCTGATTGGCTGAGGAGGTTTTAATGAGCTGCAGGTGCAGCTGGGAGGGGCTTAGCTTTCCCACAGGGTCAGAGTGAGGTCACCCAGCTGGGAGGGGCTTAGCTTTCCCACAGGGTCAGAGTGAGGTCACCCAGCTGGGAGGGGCTTAGCTTTCCCACAGGGTCAGAGTGAGGTCACCCCTACACAGCCAGCAGCATCTCTCTCTGAATTTAAAATGAAACATTGCCAGCACAGAAACGGTTTTTCTTTTCCACTTTGATTTTTATTTCTGACTTACCTTTCACTTATTATTATTAATAATTAGATAACTGTTTATTAAATAATATGTGGACTGTGGGAGGACCAAACCTTTCCATTGTTTGGATGATGGCTAAAAGAAAATCTGCATTAAAATGTGACAAAATATGAATTTACCAGAGAACAGACCAACTGGTCAGTTTTATTTTATTACAACACAGACGTGTTTCTATTCAGTCTGTGTCACTAACAGCTCAGTAAAGCCTTCCCACCACAACCCACAGTGTTTATTTCTATACACACAATTTATCCTACTTCTCCGTATGTTTCCATCACCATCAAGCTACCTCAAACGCCAAACAGGAAACAATGTTATCAAAATAAAAGCATGATTTATTTAACCAGTGTCACGGTCTGAGTTTACCTCCGTACTGAGATTCTAACCCTAATCCTAACATAATCCAATGAACAAATAAAACACGTGTCCGTTCACTTTGAAAAAAATAAACAAAAATTTATAAATTTTTCGTTAGTGTGCATGTCCATATTAGGGCTGAATGATTTTGGAAAATAATCTAATTGCAATTTTTTTCCTCAATATTGCAATTTAGATTTAAAATGCGATTATTTTTTCAAGGGCCTCGTCATGTATTTTTCAATGAACACAAGCAATAAATCAATCTGGTTCATAATAAACAATTTCAGATTTATTTAAACTGATCCACTTCATAACTTGGTCCTGACCAGGTTAAGTGTTGCTGAAGTTTAAAACTATGAATAATTAAAATCCATAATTCAGACCAAAAACAACACTGTTGTTACAGAAAAGGCAGGAATGAAAAAACCCAGACAAGAAGCTGCTGACACTGTTAAAGCATAAAGGTGTTATATTATTTATCATATAAATCCATTGTGTTTAGTTCAGTGTTAAATAGCATACCTTTAAACAGATCTCAAGGACAACCTTCTTCCACCTCCGTAATATCTCTAAAATCAGGAATATCTTGGCCCAGAGTGATGCTGAAAAACTATGCATGTATGTGTTACATCTAGACTAAATTATTGTAACTCTACTGTCAGGATGTCCTAGTAACTCACTAAAAAGTCTCCAGTTAATTCAGAATGCTGCAGCTAGAATACTAACAGGTACTAACAGGAGACAGCCTATTTCTACAGTATTGGCTTCCCTTCATTGGCTTCCTGTAAAATCTAGAATAGAGTTTAAAATCCTCCTGTTAGCATACAAAGCTCTACATGATCTAGCTCCTGTATATCTATAGAGACCTGTTAGTGCCCTATTGTCCGGGCAGATCACTCCGCTCTCAGTTTGCTGGTCTTCTGGAAGTTCCTAACGTGTCAAAAAGTAGAACAGGAGGCAGAGCATTCAGCTACCGGGCTCCTCACCTTTGGACCCAGCTTCCAGTCTTAGTACGGGAGGCTGCTACTCTCTCCACCTTTAAGGCTGAACTCAAAACCTACTTACATGCTGAAGCGTATACCGTATAATAGCATTAACGTAACCAATAGAGCGGACATGGGCTCGTTGCATTTTACAGTCCTTGGAGTCGCTGTTAGATTTCAAATAAACGGGAAGAGATTAAAATTCTGATGTAGCTGGTTATGTTATTTACAGTCCGTATAAACAGGACTGAATCATAATATAATCTAATCGCTAGAGCAGACATGGGTTCGTCTGTAAACAGTCGCATTTACAGACCTTGGAGTCGTTGTTAGCTTACCAATAAATAGGAGAATATTCATCACCTTTATAATAAGTGCTGACTAGGCCACTAGGAGTGAGGCCCAAGGCCAAGATAGGCTGACTTGATATTAATGTATCATGTTTTTCTGCAGTCAGTGTCTTCTCCTCGTCCTTCTCTCTCTGCTCTGTTACAGGTGTTGTGAAGCTGATGATAGCAGTTCCTGATCTGTGGTTCACGGCTCAACTAGTCTGAGACACTCTGATGTTCTATCTCTCTGTCCTGTTCTGTTGGTCCTTCTGTCCACTAACCTCAACCAGTCCACGCAGATGGCTGCCACCTCTGAACCTGGTTCTAACGGAGATTTCTTCCTGTTAAAAGGGAGTTGTTTCTTCCCACTGTCACTAAATAGTTGTTCATGTGGATCTTGTTGGGTTTTTACTTTCTTATTATGAATTTTATATTTTGATAAGCGCATTGAGATGACTTTGTTGTAAATTGCGCTATACAAATAAAGTTGAATTGAATTGAAATTACTCTACCAGCTTCTTCCCGGCCGCTCCTTTCACTCTTCCCTCTGTCTTTCTTTTGTCATTATCCTCTTCAAAAGCTCCATACATGAGGCACCAACTATTTAGTCCTCTGTCTTAAGGCTCAAACATACTCAGGCGGACTCCGCGCTCAACGGACTCTCATCTGACCTCAAATACTCGAGCAGACTTGGAGCGGAACGTCACATAGTGGTTGCCTGTGAAATTTCTTTAAAATCCTACATTTCCCAGACGCTTTCCCCACAATCCTACAGTTCCCACAATCCTTTGCACACTGTTTACCTTTTTAGTCATGGCGTCCTATACTGACGATGAGGAAGAGGAGCTGCTTTGGAGCGTATTTGGTCAAATTTGCTCAATCTTTTCTCTGTCCGGGAGCGTGAAACAATTAACTGTGGCTGAGCTGAACACTCCGGAACTGTGAATTACCCGCAGAGCACACATTGTGTTGCAGAGAAGGGTGATGTGTTGACGGAAAACCGTCGTAGGGGCGGAAAACTTTAAACCCTGTGCTATAAGCAACAGCAGGTTTTGCAATGCCACAGTCAGGAAATGTCTTTGCTCCGCTGATGCTGATGGAGGCTTCACGTAGTTCCAGTGTGGTCTGCCTCTGCAGCTTCATCTTCAACTGTCTTGTAGTTGCTTCACAGCAGTCGTTGAGTATGACATGGGACTCCAGTTTAATTCAACAATCTGCAACGTTTATTTGACCAATCACTCAAAAATGGCATACAGCTTATAATTATTCTGTTCAGGTCACACACACTCCCTCACTCTGCGCACTGGTCGAGCGACCAGCGCATTCATTCGCAGTTAAAGGGCCACGCACCCACACACTCACACTGACAATAAATGTTATGTTCAGGTCCTGCATGGAAATTCTTCAATTCTTCCAATTAAAAATACTGAACGCTGGAAAGTTTACACAAAGGACCAGTATGTTTTAATATTCAAAATCAGTTTCATTGTCAAGTAGAGTTTTTAGACAATTTTGACAAGTTTGGTGTCAATCGGCTGAATAATCCATAATATTTCAAATTCTGTTCTTTCTTTCAGTTCTCTCTTTCAAGTTCTCCGAGGCACCGAAAAAAATCTTTCTTTTTCATTACTCTAAACCTAGGTTAGTGCTATATGGGGTGATTGGACGGGGGTCTTGGGTTCCGTTGGGGGGGCTTGCCATCAATGCTGCCTCAGGGTCAGTTGCTTCTGGGTAATTGGCCAGGGTTCTTGGGTGCCGGTGAGGGGGTGTTGCCACCAATGCTACCTCAGGATCAGTTGCTTCTGGAGTGATTGGCCAGGGTTCTTGGGTACCGGTGGAGGGGCTTGCCACCGGTGTTGCCTCAAGATCAGTTGCTTCTGGGGTGATTGGACGAGGTTCTTGGGTGCCGGTGGGGGGGTTTGCCACCAATGCTTCCTCAGGATAAGTTGCTTCTGGAGTGATTGGCCAGGATTCGTGGGTGCCGGTTAGGGGGCTTGCAACCGGTGCTGCCTTGGGATCAGTTGCTTCTGGGCCTAGGGTCTTGCGTCTGCTGGCTCTGGACCTGGCCACTGGAGGGTGCTCGCTGGTTTTTCCCTGGGCGTGGATCTTGGCCCTTCTGCTGGGGCCTTGGATGGAGGGCTCCCTGGGCCCTCTTCGGGGGTTGGGTGTTGGGGCAAGGATAGGTTTGGAAGGATGGCTGCAAGCAGGGGTTCTCGTAGCGGGTGTTCGGGGCGGCAGCGGGGTGTGTTGGGTCTTGGTCCTTCTGCTGGAGTCTCGAATGGGGGGCTCCCTCGGCCCTCCCTGGGGGTTGGATGTTGGGGCATGAATAAGTTTGAGAGGGCGGGTGCTAACAGGATTCTTCGTAGTGGGTGTTCGGGGCGGCAGCGGGGTGTGTTGGGTTTTGGCTCTTCTGCTGATCCCTCCCCGGGGGTTGGGTGTTGGGTCATGAAAAGGTTTGGGAAGTTGGGTGCAAGCAGGGGTTCTAGTGGCGGGTGTTCGGGGAGGCAGCGGGGTGTGTTGGGTCTTGGCCGTTCTGAGGCGGTTGGCTGAAGCCTCTTGGATGTAGCTTTTTATGGAATTGATCAGTTTCCTCTGAGCTGAACCAGGCTCAGCATCCATCTCCTGTATTTTACTTAACCCACCACTCATCACAAACTCTTGGCAAGCTTCACTGTCATGATGCATAACCTTGCTGAACTGGCCAAGCACATGATTTAAGATGTTGCTGGGAGCGTTGCTGAGGAGAGGCTCTAAACTGGGCAGGTGAGTGCACTTCAGCAGGATGTTCTTCAGAGCCTTCTTACTTTTGAGCCGCAGGTCCTCCAAACTGCTTGCTCCCGTGTAAAACTGCAGTAATTTAGGCAGTAGGCCTGCAGTGGCTACAGTGTTGGCGTGCTCTGGTGTGTGATGTCCGATCTGACCAATGGACCATACAGTGGCCTCCTTTATGTGATCCTCATCCTCCTCGGACAGACAGATGGCCAGCTGTTGCAACCCCTTGGAGAGGATGACGGCCATAGCGAGATTTTCACTATGAGAAGCGACGTATCCCAGCATCATGATCCCGGGAAGTCTCATGCTTCCACGGCTTTTATCCAGGTAGTCCACCACCTCCACTAAACCATCACAGTTCACAATCACCTGAGATAACTGTGCACTGTGTTTGACCACCTCCCACATCAAGGTGATGACATCTTTCTTTACATATTCATCCGGGTCCTGGAGGCAGATCATGACATCTGGCAAAATGTACGCCGCGATCACCATCTCAGCCAGTTCTACTGAGTGTTTACTGATCTGAATGAGAGTGAACAGCACCTGCCTTTTCAGTTTGACATCAGGGCTGCGGATCATCTGTTTCAGGAGTGCGATGGTGCCAGTGTTGACCTCCTCCCGATCCAGGTCATTTGTGTGCAGGGACAACAGCAGAGAGGCTGCACCTGCATCCACCACAGCCTGAGAAAGCATTGTATTTTGTTGTGCGATGTAGGCCAGGGCCCAGGCGGCAGCCTCTTTTACCTCAGGGTCAACAGCTCCCAAACAGGAGACCAAAATATCCAACCCACCACTGTCAACCACAGCCTGGGAGAGCTCAGGGGAGTGTTTGGCCACAGCATGCAGCACAAACACTGTAGCTTTCTTATAATGATGAGGCTGTGAAGGAATAGACCAGATCAACTGATGCAGGATGTCTTTCTTCACCACAATCCTAGCCAGCTCTTCACTGTGTTCTACCAGACGGCCCAGAGCCAAAACTGCATTGTGCTGGATGCTGGGATCCTCATCCAACATGAAAAGACGCAACTGGGAAATCATTTTTTCCTTTTGGTGGACCTTCATGTTCTCAGAGTTGATTGACAAATCAGCAACCATCTGCTTAAATTTCATCCTTAATGTCTGGGACTGATCATAGGCTTCAATCATCTGTTGCTGAATCATGGTGGGTTTGTCAGAAGATGACTCCATATCAAGTGTTTGGTTGAAGAGAGTGCTCTCCATTTTGTCTCAAAATTTGTTCCTGTAATTCCTTGTTGAAGTAATGAACTTTTTCTTCTTTCGTTGTTATTGGTGTGATGATGAGTGGCTACTCGAAAGGATCCTGTGACATTAAAAGAACCTATGAAAAAGGAGCTTTCTTTGATTTTGAGAGAACCTGTGACATCATCAACAGCAAAGAAACATGCTGACTCCTGATTGACTGCAGACGACAAGTTGTGACATCATCAAGAGCAGAGGAAAATGCTGACTCCTGATTGGCTGCTGAATAAGATACGTTAGTTCGCACGAGGATGATGCTGGCTGCCCCTTGGTCTCTGCCCATCTGCTGGGGTCTCGGGTGGGGGGGTTCCCTGGACCCAAACCCAGGGCGTTGGGCGTGGGCGGGTGTGTGCTCACGGGGGCCCTCAGGATGAGGTGGCGGCTGTGTGCGTTTGTGCTCCCTGGAGTGCTCAGGTGTGGGAGATGCCGCTTTTTCAGAATCAGAATTCCTTTATTAATCACAGATGGAAATTACTTATGTTACAGCCACAGAAACAAAATCACAAATAAAAGAATAAAACATTTAACAAAGATAAAAGAAAGACGTTCTGCAGCGTCACACACACTTTTCTGACTCAAAATCACAATAGCTGCTTAAACAGCTTTGTTTTACTGTAATGTGCAGTTTTTTGGCTGAAAACAATAATAAATGTGTCGATAGCATTTACAGACGCCTACTCATGAAGTGAGGCGAGCACTGTCTACAGTAGCCCCTCCCATCAGTCAGCTCCGCATGTGGGACGGACAGGCAGCACGACAGTATCAATGCTTGTCTGAGGATTAACGCCACCTTAATAATACCGGTTACAGGGCTGATAAGGATGTAGCTTGTCTGTCCAAAAAAAAAAAAAAAATGATCGCAGCCTTTGCGAGAATAACGCAAATGCGATTAATCGTTCAGCCTTAGTCCATAAATGCGCATATACAATCTCAGTACGATGTGAACTCAAACCATGACACCAGAAGCTAACAACACTTAAGACCTTTTTAAGGTTTTTTTACAAAGACTTTTCAGGATGAAGATAAACTAACATCAGTGATTAATGAGTAGTTCATCACATCCTGCACAGATACATTTGATCCAACATGAACGATATATTAGTTTTTTTACCTGCTGATCTCACAGATTGGAGGAAAAAGTGTGATTTCATTAAACTGGCAAAGAGGGACAAACAGATGTGTGTAATGTGCTCAAAAACATCTGGGTGTGAAAGTGGTGACACATAAAGGAGCAGCTTGAAGAGTCTTAAGGATCAAACCATCTGCTATGCTATGTCTGAAACCTCTGTTCTGATTGACTCAGATCTGACATTCAGCATCAGATCAAATCTATCACAAAAACATCTTCTACCACCTAAAGAACATCTCCAGAGTGAAAGGTTTAATGACTCAAAGATCAGGAGAAACTGGTCCATGCTTTTATCTCCAGCAGACTGAACTATTGTGATGGTCTTCATCAAACATCTACAGCTGGTTCAGAACGCTGCAGCTCAGGTCTGAACCAGAACAAAGAGGTCAGAACACCTTAGTCCAAAATTGGCAGAGCAACCTTTTTTACAGTGGAGGAACAGCTTATAATCTTAAACAAATATAATGCATTTAAACAGTGTAACGCACCAGGAGGCGGAGCTTTTATACTCCCTCAGATCTGATCCACTTCATAACTTGGTCCTGACCAGGTTAAGTGTTGCTGAAGTTTAAAACTATGAATAATTAAAATCCATAATTCAGAACAAAAACAACACTGTTGTTACAGAAAAGGCAGGAATGAAAAAACCCAGACAAGAAGCTGCTGACACTGTTAAAGCATAAAGGTGTTATATTATTTATCATATAAATCCATTGTGTTTAGTTCAGTGTTAAATAGCATACCTTTAAACAGATCTCAAGGACAACCTTCTTCCACCTCCGTAATATCTCTAAAATCAGGAATATCTTGGCCCAGAGTGATGCTGAAAAACTATGCATGTATGTGTTACATCTAGACTAAATTATTGTAACTCTCTACTGTCAGGATGTCCTAGTAACTCACTAAAAAGTCTCCAGTTAATTCAGAATGCTGCAGCTAGAATACTAACAGGTACTAACAGGAGAGAGCCTATTTCTACAGTATTGGCTTCCCTTCATTGGCTTCCTGTAAAATCTAGAATAGAGTTTAAAATCCTCCTGTTAGCATACAAAGCTCTACATGATCTAGCTCCTGTATATCTATAGAGACCTGTTAGTGCCCTATTGTCCGGGCAGATCACTCCGCTCTCAGTTTGCTGGTCTTCTGGAAGTTCCTAACGTGTCAAGAAGTAGAACAGGAGGCAGAGCATTCAGCTACCGGGCTCCTCGCCTTTGGACCCAGCTTCCAGTCTTAGTACGGGAGGCTGCTACTCTCTCCACCTTTAAGGCTGAACTCAAAACCTACTTATATGCTGAAGCGTATACCGTATAATAGCATTAACTTAACCAATAGAGCGGACATGGGCTCGTTGCATTTTACAGTCCTTGGAGTCGCTGTTAGATTTCAAATAAACGGGAAGAGATTAAAATTCTGATGTAGCTTGTTATGTTATTTACAGTCCGTATAAACAGGACTGAATCATAATATAATCTAATCGCTAGAGCAGACATGGGTTCGTCTGTAAACAGTCGCATTTACAGACCTTGGAGTCGTTGTTAGCTTACCAATAAATAGGAGAATATTCATCACCTTTATAATAAGTGCTGACTAGGCCACTAGGAGTGAGGCCCAAGGCCAAGATAGGATGACTTGATATTAATGTATCATGTTTTTCTGCAGTCAGTGTCTTCTCCTCGTCCTTCTCTCTCTGCTCTGTTACAGGTGTTGTGAAGCTGATGATAGCAGTTCCTGATCTGTGGTTCACGGCTCAACTAGTCTGAGACACTCTGATGTTCTATCTATCTATCCTGTTCTGTTGGTCCTTCTGTCCACTAACCTCAACCAGTCCACGCAGATGGCTGCCACCTCTGAACCTGGTTCTAACGGAGATTTCTTCCTGTTAAAAGGGAGTTGTTTCTTCCCACTGTCACTAAATACTTGTTCATGTGGATCTTGTTGTGTTTTTACTTTCTTATTATGAATTTTATATTTTGATAAGCGCATTGAGATGACTTTGTTGTAAATTGCGCTATACAAATAAAGTTGAATTGAATTGAAATTACTCCACCAGCTTCTTCCCGGCTGCTCCTTTCACTCTTCCCTCTGTCTTTCTTTTCTCATTATCCTCTTCAAAAGCTCCATACATGAGGCACCCACTATTTAGTCCTCTGTCTTAAGGCTCAAACATACTCAGGCGGACTCCGCGCTCAACGGACTCTCATCTGACCTCAAATACTCGAGCAGACTTGGAGCGGAACGTCACATAGTGGTTGCCTGTGAAATTTCTTTAAAATCCTACATTTCCCAGACGCTTTCCCCACAATCCTACAGTTCCCACAATCCTTTGCGCACTGTTTACCTTTTTAGTCATGGCGTCCTATACTGACGATGAGGAAGAGGAGCTGCTTTGGAGCGTATTTGGTCAAATTTGCTCAATCTTTTCTCTGTCCGGGAGCGTGAAACAATTAACTGTGGCTGAGCTGAATACTCCGGAACTGTGAATTACCCGCAGAGCACACATTGTGTTGCAGAGAAGGGTGATGTGTTGACGGAAAACCGTCGTAGGGGCGGAAAACTTTAAACCCTGTGCTATAAGCAACAGCAGGTTTTGCAATGCCACAGTCAGGAAATGTCTTTGCTCCGCTGATGCTGATGGAGGCTTCACGTAGTTCCAGTGTGGTCTGCCTCTGCAGCTTCATCTTCAACTGTCTTGTAGTTGCTTCACAGCAGTCGTTGAGTATGACATGGGACTCCAGTTTAATTCAACAAGCTGCAACGTTTATTTGACCAATCACTCAAAAATGGCATACAGCTTATAATTATTCTGTTCAGGTCACACACACTCCCTCACTCTGCACACTGGTCGAGCGACCAGCACATTCATTCGCAGTTAAAGGGCCACGCACCCACACACTCACACTGACAATAAATGTTATGTTCAGGTCCTGCATGGAAATTCTTCAACTCTTCCAATTAAAAATACTGTACGCTGGAAAGTTTACACAAAGGACCAGTATGTTTTAATATTCAAAATCAGTTTTATTGTCAAGTAGAGTTTTTAGACAATTTTGTCAAGTTTGGTGTCAATCGGCTGAATAATCCATAATATTTCAAATTCTGTTCTCTCTTTCAGTTCTCTCTTTCAAGTTCTCCGAGGCACCGAAAAAAATCTTTCTTTTTCATTACTCTAAACCTAGGTTAGTGCTATCTGGGGTGATTGGATGGGGGTCTTGGGTTCCGTTGGGGAGGCTTGCCATCAATGCTGCCTCAGGGTCAGTTGCTTCTGGGTAATTGGCCAGGGTTCTTGGGTGCCGGTGAGGGGGTGTTGCCACCAATGCTACCTCAGGATCAGTTGCTTCTGGAGTGATTGGCCAGGGTTCTTGGGTACCGGTGGAGGGGCTTGCCACCGGTGTTGCCTCAAGATCAGTTGCTTCTGGGGTGATTGGACGAGGTTCTTGGGTGCCGGTGGGGGGGTTTGCCACCAATGCTTCCTCAGGATCAGTTGCTTCTGGAGTGATTGGCCAGGATTCGTGGGTGCCGGTGAGGGGGCTTGCCACCGGTGCTGCCTTGGGATCAGTTGCTTCTGGGCCTAGGGTCTTGCGTCTGCTGGCTCTGGACCTGGCCACTGGAGGGTGCTCGCTGGTTTTTCCCTGGGCGTGGATCTTGGCCCTTCTGCTGGGGCCTTGGATGGAGGGCTCCCTGGGCCCTCTTCGGGGGTTGGGTGTTGGGGCAAGGATAGGTTTGGAAGGTTGGCTGCAAGCAGGGGTTCTCGTAGCGGGTGTTCGGGGCGGCAGCGGGGTGTGTTGGGTCTTGGTCCTTCTGCTAGAGTCTCGAATGGGGGGCTCCCTCGGCCCTCCCTGGGTGTTGGATGTTGGGGCATGAATAGGTTTGAGAGGGCGGGTGCTAATAGGGTTCTTCGTAGCGGGTGTTCGGGGTGGCAGCGGGGTGTGTTGGGTTTTGGCTCTTCTGCTGGTCCCTCCCCGGGGGTTGGGTGTTGGGTCATGAAAAGGTTTGGGAAGTTGGGTGCAAGCAGGGGTTCTAGTGGCGGGTGTTCGGGGAGGCAGCGGGGTGTGTTGGGTCTTGGCCGTTCTGAGGAAGTTGGCTGAAGCCTCTTGAATGCAGCGTTTTATGGAATTGATCAGTTTCCTCTGAGCTGAACCAGGCTCAGCATCCATCTCCTGTATTTTACTTAACCCACCACTCATCACAAACTCTTGGCAAGCTTCACTGTCATGATGCATAACCTTGCTGAACTGGCCAAGCACATGATTTAAGATGTTGCTGGGAGCATTGCTGAGGAGAGGCTCTAAACTGGGCAGGTGAGTGCACTTCAGCAGGATGTTCTTCAGAGCCTTCTTACTTTTGAGCCGCAGGTCCTCCAAACTGCTTGCTCCCGTGTAAAACTGCAGCAATTTAGGCAGTAGGCCTGCAGTGGCTACAGCGTTGGCGTGCTCTGGTGTGTGATGTCCGATCTGACCAATGGACCATACGGTGGCCTCCTTTATGTGATCCTCATCCTCCTCGGACAGACAGATGGCCAGCTGTTGCAACCCTTTGGAGAGGATGACGGCCATAGCGAGATTTTCACTATGAGAAGCGACGTATCCCAGCATCATGATCCCGGGAAGTCTCATGCTTCCACGGCTTTTATCCAGGTAGTCCACCACCTCCACTAAACCATCACAGTTCACAATCACCTGAGATAACTGTGCACTGTGTTTGACCACCTCCCACATCAAGGTGATGACATCTTTCTTTACATATTCATCCGGGTCCTGGAGGCAGATCATGACATCTGGGAAAATGTACGCCGCGATCACCATCTCAGCCAGTTCTACTGAGTGTTTACTGATCTGAATGAGAGTGAACAGCACCTGCCTTTTCAGTTTGACATCAGGGCTGCGGATCATCTGTTTCAGGAGTGCGATGGTGCCAGTGTTGACCTCCTCCCGATCCAGGTCATTTGTGTGCAGGGACAACAGCAGAGAGGCTGCACCTGCATCCACCACAGCCTGAGAAAGCATTGTATTTTGTTGTGCGATGTAGGCCAGGGCCCAGGCGGCAGCCTCTTTTACCTCAGGGTCAACAGCTCCCAAACAGGAGACCAAAATATCCAACCCACCACTGTCAACCACAGCCTGGGAGAGCTCAGGGGAGTGTTTGGCCACAGCATGCAGCACAAACACTGTAGCCTTCTTATAATGATGAGGCTGTGAAGGAATAGACCAGATCAACTGATGCAGGATGTCTTTCTTCACCACAATCCTAGCCAGCTCTTCACTGTGTTCTACCAGACGGCCCAGAGCCAAAACTGCATTGTGCTGGATGCTGGGATCCTCATCCAACATGAAAAGACGCAACTGGGAAATCATTTTTTCCTTTTGGTGGACCTTCATGTTGTCAGAGTTGATTGACAAATCAGCAACCATCTGCTTAAATTCCATCCTTAATGTCTGGGACTGATCATAGGCTTCAATCATCTGTTGCTGAATCATGGTGGGTTTGTCAGAAGATGACTCCATATCAAGTGTTTGGTTGAAGAGAGTGCTCTCCATTTTGTCTCAAAATTTGTTCCTGTAATTCCTTGTTGAAGTAATGAACTTGTTCTTCTTTCGTTGTTATTGGTGTGATGATGAGTGGCTACTCGAAAGGATCCTGTGACATTAAAAGAACCTATGAAAAAGGAGCTTTCTTTGATTTTGAGAGAACCTGTGACATCATCAACAGCAAAGAAGCATGCTGACTCCTGATTGACTGCAGACGAAAAGTTGTGACATCATCAAGAGCAGAGGAAAATGCTGACTCCTGATTGGCTGCTGAATAAGATACGTTAGTTCGCACGAGGATGATGCTGGCTGCCCCTTGGTCTCTGCCCATCTGCTGGGGTCTCGGGTGGGGGGGTTCCCTGGACCCAAACCCAGGGCGTTGGGCGTGGGCGGGTGTGTGCTCACGGGGGCCCTCAGGATGAGGTGGCGGCTGTGTGTGTTTGTGCTCCCTGGAGTGCTCAGGTGTGGGAGATGCCGCTTTTTCAGAATCAGAATTCCTTTATTAATCCCAGATGGAAATTACTTATGTTACAGCCACAGAAAAAAAATCACAAATAAAAGAATAAAACATTTAACAAAGATAAAAGAAATAATAAACTTTAAATAATTGTATAATTAAGTAAAACACTGTTAAAAAATATGGATCAGATACACACACACATTACAATAGTAGAAAATAAAGTAGGATAGATACTACTACTACTACTACTACTACTACTACTAATAATAATAATAATAATAATAACAATAATAATAATAATAATAATAACAATATTCAAATGATATACAAATATGATACAGATATTTACAACAATCAAGCTGTGAAGTTACAGTGATGAATTATACAGTTTGATCTCCACAGGCAGGAATAATTTCCTGTGGCGTTGTGTGGAGCACTGTGGTTGGATCAGCCTGGTGCTGAAGGTTCTAAAGGTCCTAAAGGTGCTTCTGTGACTGACCAGCACATCATGGAGTGGGTGGGACTTATTGACCAAGATGGCCTTCATCCTTGGACAGGCTCCTCCTCTCTGTCACCACTGTCAGAGAGTCCAGTTTAATCCCCACAACATCACTGACCTTGTGGATGAGTCTGTTGAGTCTGTTGGTGTCTGTGACCCTCAGTCTGCTCCCCCAGCAAACAACAGCATAGAGGATCACACTCACCACCACTGACTCATAAAACATCCTCAGCATTTTCCTGAAGATGTTGAAGGACCTCAGCCATCTCAGAAAATAGAGACGGCTTTGGCCCCTTCTGTAGAGGGAGTCAGTGTTCCTCCTCCAGTCCAGTTTATTGTCAATCACCACTCCCAGGTATTTGTACTCCTCCACAATGTCCACACTGACCTCCTGGATGGAGACATTGCTGACTGGCCTCTTGGTTCTCCTCAGGCTCTTTTTGGCGTGGCATCTCTGGAGAGTCGGGTTTCCTCACTTTTTGCAAGTGACACTACCCTTGATGTATGTTAATGGTACTAAAAACTCAAATTTCTTAAATCATTTGTAATTACTTTTTCAAAATTGGCTCTGTAGCACCCCCTTTATATTTTCAAATAAGCAGCCCCTCGCGCACATTTGCAGTTTATATTTCAACATTTATAAAAAGACTGTTAAATCTGATTTCAGGGACTCACATTTTAGCCTCTAGCTCTAAGAGGAATTATTATAGAGTCCTGACACTTGTGCACATCACTAAAGGACTGATAAGACTCAATGGATCTTAAAAGTATTTCCATATCTCATACAGTGTGGGCATGGCAAGCCTTCAACTCTGGTCAAGATCACCATTTTAACCCTTAAAACAGTAAATCTTATCGATCTGAAACTTCACACAAATTATCACTGTACGACAGCTAACACATACCAATAACAATAACTGACTGTAGACACAGCGCCACCTACTTGTGAACATGAGATGTTTTTTTCACAAAACTTCATAAACAATTAATAAATTCATAAACAATCATAGGAAGGTCAGAAACCTGCCTTTCTGTAATCAGCTTTCTATGGCCAACATTTCAGACACTGCAACCTATGGTTTACAGACGTCAATCACTCTAAAGGTGTGTTCACACTGAACGCAACTGAAGAGACTAATCAGGCAGAAAGGGCAATATGACAGAATATTCCATTGATACGTTAATTTTTACCTAAACGGGTGGTTTGGTTGGAATGCATAAGAAAGAGACATAAATGTCAAATCTGGGGCCAAATCTTTTGATAGAAAATGCTGGACTTCAGCTCCATATGACATGGACTAAAACCATCACCAACATGTTTTCATACAATATTATGCATTTTCATTATGTCTTTCACCGGAAAAAGTATTCTAGTGTTATTTAAGCATGACGTTGCCTTCCCCCGTCTGGAAGTTTTTTAAATAGTATGGCCTAGAAATGGGAAATTATATGATTTTTACAATTCCGATTCTGCTTAACAATTCAGTTCTTTATTGATTTTTGTTTGTAAAACAGGAGAACAAACATGTGGATTAGATCACAAACTTAATCTGTGACTCACTGATTGATCATATTCCTCTTTCCTGTCTCGGTGAATGGACAATCTAGAGACAGACGACATGAACTGGAGCGAGTACTGCAGCCTCTGAGCCAACCACACTCCGTCCCTTGGTTGGTTGGTTGGTTGGTTAGTTGGTTATCAGCTGCAGTATGAGCATGATAACTGCTGCTGGGTTGAGATTAATTCTGGAGCTTTTGAAAACATAATGTGTGCAAATGTTTCTACATATTTGTAGCATTTCCTCCATTTGATGAAATTTCCACTAACAAAGTGTCATCCTTCAAACAAAAGAGGTTCAAATCAACATCTTTAATCTACATCTTTAACTTTTCCTTGTATTTTAGAGCAACCAAATGCAGCACAAGTTGTCATTTTGACCTAAAAAGCTGTTAAATGATCTAAAAAGCTGTGAAATGATCTAAAAATCAGGCTGAATGTTTTACTCCAATAGAAAACAATGAGATGTTCACAGGCAGTGGGGCCATGTGACATCATCAATCATGTGATTTCAAGATGGAGGAACACAGGCTCTAAAACTGTAAAGTAGTTTCATTTTTAAAATGTTCCAAGACAACTGTTGAATTCTCAGCTCTGTCAAAGAAAACGCAATAGGGAGACCTGATCTTAGATACAAAGATGTGGCAAAAAGCAACACGGAAACACAAGAAATAGACTTAAAAAGTTGGCAACAAAACCTCAATAAATAAGGCTGGATGAAGAAATATCATTAAACCCAAACCCATATCATAGCACAGTCCTTGTTGTTATTGACCGACTGCAAATAAAGAAAGAGAGAGAGATAATGCCTATTAAATCTAAATGCTTCACTACTTTCAGCTCTCCATGTTTATACCAGGATAAAGTATGAAAATACCTTTTCCAACATTAATGCTCACCTAAGTGAACTTCCAAAAAAACATTAAAAAACAATAATCATTGACCTGTTGCTTGTGAAATATCTTAGATTGTAGGTGATTAAACGGTTTGACGTGGCAGCCGAAGAACTAGTAGTCGCAATAGTAGCAGTAGTAGTAGAAGTAGTAACAGTAGTAATAGCAGTAGTAGTATTGGTAACAGTAGTAGTAGTAATAGTAGTAGTAGTAATAGCAATAGTAATAGTTGGCTGAGAAGTGCAATACACATTTACAATTTTGAAAACAAATGCAAATAACAAAACACTTTTACAAATGTTGAGAGAGATTTACAAATATTTTGTAAAAGTGTTGTTGCCTTTTGTAAAAGTGTTGTGTCCTTTTGCCAAAGTGTTGTGTCCTTTTGTAAAAGTGTTGTGGCCATTTGTAAAAGTGTTGTGGTCATTTGTAAAAGTGTTGTTGCCATTTGTAAAAGTGTTGTGGTCATTTGTAAAAGTGTTGTGGCCATTTGTAAAAGTGTTGTTGTCATTTGTAAAAGTGTTGTTGTCATTTGTAAAAGTGTTGTGGTCATTTGTAAAAGTGTTGTGGCCATTTGTAAAAGTGTTGTTGCCATTTGTAAAAGTGTTGTGGTCATTTGTAAAAGTGTTGTGGTAATTTGTAAAAGTGTTGTTGTCATTTGTAAAAGTGTTGTTGTCATTTGTAAAAGTGTTGTTGTCATTTGTAAAAGTGTTGTGGTCATTTGTAAAAGTGTTGTGGTCATTTGTAAAAGTGTTGTGGTCATTTGTAAAAGTGTTGTTGCCATTTGTTAAAGTGTTTTTGCCATTTGTAAAAGTGTTGTGGTCATTTCAATCAATCAATCAATCAATCTTTTATTTGTATAGCGCCAAATCAGAATCAGAATCAGAATCAGAAGAGCTTTATTGACCAGGTACAGTTTAGAACAATACGAGGAATTTGACTAGGTAGTTGCAGTGAAAGGAGACACATCAACACACCGGAGCAGCCATTTGCGGCGCCCACATATTTAGGTGAAAAAAGGGATCAATAACAGGAGGAGAGGAGGGGTGAGGGGAAAAAAAACTGCCAGTTTGAAACTGATTTCCCTAAACAGAGAAAGCAGTGTGAAACCAGGAAAAAAACCGCCTCTGCAAACATAAATGTAAGCATGACACAGTCAAACAACTCGAGACAAGGCATGTAGGAAGGGTTGGGTGGGAGGTTGGCTGGGGGAGGGGGTCAGGTGGGAAGAACAACAGGAGTCCAGCCGTTTGGGGACATGGGCGTGCTGCCAGTCGGCGCTGCAACCACGCCTCCATGCAGCTGGGGATGGGAGGTGGGGAAAGATGGCCGACGAGGCATTTGAAGTTGAAGACCTGTAGCTGCGTTACTGACAACCAGATGACGTGTGGAAAAGTTCAGCATCAACAGTTCCAGGAGGAATGTAGGGAAGGAGCGGGGGGAGGGAGTGGGGGGTAAGAGCCGCAGTCTGCAGAAACTTCCTGGTGATAAGAGTTGAGACAACCTTGGCTTTAGCCTTGGCTGGCTGGGGAGCCGAAAGGGAGATAAGCAATGTGATTTGATACAGGCTATGTTAATTTCCAATAGCCTTCTGTCCTGGGTCTCTCTGCTGTAATCCAATGAATGGCCTAGTTTCCACTTCCAAGCCGGGTCTCGAACTTCTCCCAGTTGTTATCCATAACGCGTAGACGATCCAAAAGCAGCTCTTGCTTGCTTTTGATATCGATCAACACATGAGTCTGAGTGTTCAGAGCCCTGCTACATCCTTCAGAAATCACTGGCAGCTTTTCCAAAACAGTCGCCAGCGTAGTACGGACTTTTCGATAGATTAGGAAGCCACCAGCTCCGATCAGCAGCATGCCTACTATCATTATTCCAATCATGTAGATGTCCTCCACGTCTTCCACGGAAAGGATGGACAGACACACAACTCGCCACTTGTTCCAAGGGTCAAGTGTGTATCCAGCCGCAAACGTCCCGCTTGGACATGCGGGGTCACCACCCCTGGTTCTTTGCGTCGAAAAAATCTGATCGATAGCACTGAGAGACCAACTAATTAATTCCATTATTCCGGTTTTGGATGAGTTGCAGAGAGAGGCTCTTGTTAGTTTCCCAGACCTGACAAAGCAGCAGCTGGGGAAGAGATAAGGCGGAAGGGAGGGAGAAACAGAGAGTGCGACTGACCTCGTCGAGAGAAGCAAGAAGAAGATAACCAATGGTATCTCAAGACACTTTACAGTAGAGCAGTCTTAAGGACGGACTCTTCATTTTATGGATACACACATATGCATATATACGTATATACACATACATATGTATCCCACACCCAACATGAATTCATCATGGCGGCAAGGAAAACCTTCTGTTAAGCAGCAGGAACCTTGTGTGGATCCCATTCCTATGATGAACAGCCATCCACGTTATGCTGTGTTGGGTGTGTGCAGAGGAAAGGGTGGAGACAGAGTTGTTGAGACTCTGTAACTCCACACTGAGGATCCCACGGACCTGCAAGACAAAAGCCAGAAGGAGTACAGGAGCAAACACACAAGGGAAGAAGCAGACATAGAGGGAGTGTTTGAGAGAGGAATGGGACCCTCTCCAGTCCCTCTCTAGCCTAAATGACCTCTCTCTTAACGCCCTCTCCAACCTCTCTCCAACCGAGCATGCCAGACCCCCCCCCCCCCCCCCCCCCCCCCGGCAGTCTATGCCTATTGCATCTTAATTATGAGCTATGAGCTGGTTCCTAACTAAAAGCTTTACCAAAGAGGAATGTTTTGAGCCTAACCTTAAAGGTAGAGAGGGTGTCTGGCCCCCGAACCGTGGTTGGTAGATGGTTCCAGAGAAGTGGGGCCTGATAACTGAAAGCTCTTCCTCCTATACTACTTTTAGAAACAAATGGAACAACAAGTAGTCCAGCATTTTGAGAGCGTAGTGTTCTGGGGGGATTGTATGGCACTACAAGCTCCTTGAGATAGACTGGTGCCTGTCCATTTAGGGCTTTATAAGTGAGAAGAAGAATCTTGAATTCTATTCTATATTTTATGGGAAGCCAATGCAGAGAGGCTAATACAGGAGTAATGTGATCTCTTCTCCTAGTTTTAGTCAGTACACGTGCTGCAGCATTTTGAACCAGCTGAAGTGTCTTAAGCGACTTGCTCGGGCAGCCTGCTAAAAGAGAATTACAATAATCCAGTCTAGAGGTAACAAAAGCATGGACTAGTTTTTCGGCGTCGCCCTGAGACAGGATAGATCTGATTTTAGCAATGTTACGGAGATGAAAGAAGGCAGTTCTTGAAGTTTGTTTTATGTGAGAGTTGAAGGATAAATCCTGATCAAATAGAACCCCAAGGTTTCTAACAGTTGTGCTTTGTGCCAGAGTAATGCCATCTAGGGCAGTTAGGCTAGCATAGGTTTCTCTAAGGTGTCGTGGGCCCAGTACAATGACCTCAGTCTTGTCTGAGTTGAGAAGAAGAAAATTTTGGTCCATCCAGGCCCTAATGTCCTTTAGACAGGCCTCAAGTTTAGATAGCTGATTTGTCTCACCTGGCTTCATTGATACATACAGTTGGGTATCATCAGCATAGCAGTGGAAGTTAACAGAGTATTTTCTCATAACATTACCAAGGGGGAGCATATAGATACAGAAGAGGATTGGACCTAGCACAGAGCCCTGAGGAACCCCGTAGCTTACTTTAGTGTACACAGAAGACTTATTATTCACGTGTACAAACTGGTACCTATCAGATAGGTAGGACTTAAACCAGTTTAGGGCAGTCCCTGTGATTCTAAGTAATTTCTCTAATCTCTCTAGTAGAATATAGTGATCTATAGTGTCAAAAGCTGCACTAAGATCTAATAAAACCAGCACTGAGAGTCGTCCTTCATCTGAAGCCCAGAGTAGATCATTAGTTACTTTAACTAAAGCAGTCTCTGTGCTGTGTTGAGCTCTAAAACCTGACTGGAAGTCCTCGAACAAGCTGTTGTTTTGAAGAAATTCACAGAGCTGAGCCGCCACAACTTTCTCAAGAATCTTTGAAATAAAAGGAAGATTAGATATAGGCCTGTAGTTTGCTAAAGTGCTGGAATCAAGAGTAGGTTTTTTGAGAAGGGGTTTGATTACAGCTACTTTAAAGGACTGTGGCACGTAGCCTATTGATAGGGATATATTTATTGTCTCCAACAAAGATGGGCAGACTAGGGGAATAATTTCTTTAAACAGCTTAGTTGGGATCGGATCTGAAAGGCAGGTCGATGGTTTGGAGGATGAAATAATAGAGTTAAGTTCCTGAAGTCCTATATGTGTGAAACAGTTTAGGTTAGGCCTATTTACATTTAATGGTACAGCAGGCCCAGGTGAAGGCAGGGAGTGGCTAATTTTATCTCTAATCTTGTGAATTTTATGGTTAAAAAATGTCATAAAGTCCTCACAGCTGAGGGCTAGAGGAATCATGGGCTCAATAGAGCTCTGACTTTGTGTTAGCCTGGCTACAGTGCTGAAAAGGTACCTCAGATTATTTTTATTTTCTTCAATTAGTGAGGAATAGTATGTAGATCGACTATGTCGTAAGGCTGTCATGTATTTACTATGGCTTTCTTGCCAAAGTATTCGTGACTCCTCTGTTTTATTGGAGCGCCACATTCTCTCTAATTTACGGGTTGTTTGTTTGAGTGTGTGAGTTTCAGAGCTAAACCACGGAGCTTTCCTCTGACGTTTAATAGTTTTTTCCCTCAATGGGGCAATTGAGTCCAAGGTGGATTTTAGTAGACTAGCAGAGCTATCGACAAGCAGATCCAGTTGAGAGGGGTTATAATTAATATCATAGTTATTTATTGGATGGTGCACTGAGTTTAAGGCAGCAGGAATGGCCTCTTTAAATTTAGCCACAGCACTATTGGACAGATTTCTACTCCTAACTATTTTATTGCACAGTGCGAGATCCTCTAGGATAATGTTAAAAGATATTAAAAAGTGATCTGATAGCAGAGGATTTTCAGGGTAGACTTTTAGTTCATTAATATCAAGGCCATATGTTAGAACAAGATCAAGAGTATGATTTAAACGATGAGTAGCTTCATTAATAGTTTGAAAAAAGCCAACTGAGTCTATTAGGGACATAAAGGCTGAGCTCAGGCTATCACTATCTTTGTCCACATGGATATTAAAATCTCCTACTATCAGTATTTTATCAGAACTGAGGACTAAGTTTGATATAAACTCAGAGAATTCTGATAGAAATTCAGAATAAGGGCCTGGAGGACGGTAAATTATCGCAAATAAGACTGGCTGGCAGGTTTTTGATTCGATATGAGATAAATTTAGAACCAGGCTTTCAAAGGAAGTGTAACTGGCCTCTGGTTTAGGATAGATTAGGAGAGAGGAATGATAAATAGCTGCTACACCACCTCCACGGCCTATGTCTCGTGGCATATGAGTATTTAAATGACTGGGAGGAGTGGCTTCATTTAAACTAACATATTCATCTTGATACAGCCATGTTTCAGTTAAACAGAATAAATCAAAGTTATTTTCTGAGATAAGGTCATTTACTAGTAGAGATTTGGATCTCAGTGATCTAATATTTAATAGAGCACATCTAATGCTTTTATGTTTTGGTGTTTCTAGATTTGAGATTTTAATTTTTTTCAGATTTTTATAATTGATAGCTCTTTTATTTGATTTTATGTTAAAATCATTGTGAAATTTGGGTCGGGGGACTGACACCGTCTCCATAAAATAATATTCATCACCATCACAGCAGTTGCCATGGCGATGAACACAGCTATCCTGATAGCAATGGGAGGGAAACTGTCCTAAGGCAAGCGCAGAGGGGCGTGGAGGACTCCCCCTCTGTAACATGGTCTCATTCATGAGATGTCATAACAGTAACTGTGCCATGTTTTCTGATAGTAGAGATGCTCCCTCCAAAGTAGGATGGATTCCATCTCTTCCTATCAGGTTGTAAAAGTGTTGTTGTCATTTGTAAAAGTGTTGTTGTCATTTGTAAAAGTGTTGTTGCCATTTGCACCTGGTTTACTGCCCTTTATTTCAGATCTTAGTGAGTCCGCCCCTGAGAGTGGTGTGGGAGCTGTGTGTCAAATAGAGAAGGATGTACATTTAGAACACATCATCAGTGGTGTTCTTTTGAAGCAGGAGGTGTTTTGGCCTTTTTAACAATAGTCATCCTCAACAAAGGTGGCCAGCTACAGGCTTATCAAGCTTGAGCTTGCGCCTCATAATTGTTCTCCACTCTCTACTATGTGCAGCTTTGGGCCACTTCACTCTTCTTCTTTCTTGGTCATTGGCGTGTTGTAACCAACTTGAATATGTGCATATCGCCACTTACTGTACATGTTTTATTTAATTAATGAGGATGCATTGGCATCCTCACTAATTAAATAAATAAATATCGTAATTGTTAAACTTTATAATAATAATAATAATAATTATTATTATTATTATTATTATTATTATTATTATTATTATTATTATAGTAGTAGTTATTATTCTGCCAGTGCAAGTAACTCCAACAGTTTTCAACCGATTTTAAACAAGTTTGGTGTCAAAATGTTCAGCTACTTTTTCTGTTTCAACTTTTTTGTAACTTTTTCACTTTGTAAACAATTGAACTTCTTCACTTTTCACCTTCCCATTCACTTTTGAGAAAACTCAACTTTCAACCCTCCAACTTTGAAGTTCCACTGTTCAGCCATTCTTCAACCGATTTAAACCATTCAACTTCTAAAATGTTCACAAATCTGTTGTCTTTTAATTTCTATCTTCACATTTTCTCTATCTTTAACTGTTTTTGACCAATGAAGCTTCAAGCACAACCATTAAATCTTCATATTCCTCAAATTAGAGTGGAGTACTCGTGAACTAAGAGTGTCTCAAAATTGTCAAACAAATTGTCATAACTTCCAAAATATTGAACACAGAGACCTAATTTTCTCAAAAGTAGTAGATGTGTGTTTAGCTGCTCACAATATTACATTTTTAGTAAAAGGTTTATCAGTTTTTGATTTATCAAGCCTGAAGTGGACATAATCCCACAAATCTACAGGGTTGTTTCCATTGGGGAATCATCAAGTCACTGCTTAAAATCCATGGTTTTTCTCTCGTCCTCCTGGGCACACCTTTTGCCTTAAAAACATGAAATTTAACTCATTTGTAGTCTAAAGCCTTGTGATTCTCACAAACTGCCCAGTTTTTCTGTAAATGATTTAGTTTTCTATTTGTGATGTGTTTTACACAAGTTCCTCCTGGCTGTAACAGGCTAAATTCTGCTTGTCATCCTGTACACAACCTCCCACAGGTGCATGTGATCACTGCAGTTACCATGGTAACTAATTAGCTCGGATGACATTATTTAACCTTTCACCTATGACTTCATCTTTTAAATCTATCTTTCTGTGTGATTTACATGTTCTCTCCACCTTTTCTCCCTTTATAGGAACTTTTAACCCTTTCAGCCATTTTGTAACTGATTTAAACCAACCTTTAACATGTTCAGTTACTACCTGCAACCCATTACAACTTCTTTTTTTCAACTTTTTAACATTTTTCAACTTTTTAAAAACTTTTTTAAAACCTATTTAAACTTTTTCAACCAATTTTAACTTTTTTTTTTTAACCAAATTGTTAATATTAAGCTATTGCTAGGTTATTGCTATTGTTAGGTGAATGCTAATGATTTTTTCAACTTTTCACATTTTTCAACCCATTTCTTTTTTTTTCAACCTAATTGCTAATATTAAAATATTAAGCTATAACCTGGCAGGTTATTGCTGTTGCAAAGAAAACATCACACACAATATATATAAACTACAAATGGCAGTGCATCTGTTCTATGTTTTTGTCCTATATATATATATATATTTTGAACATTTTGTTTCTGAAAAAAGTAACTTGAACGTAATGATTAATGTTGGGAATACAAACATTTTACTTTTGCCTGTTTCGGTCTTGTCTATGTTTGAAGATTTGGTAACACAAACCATTTTATAATATTTCATTATTTACAGATACTTTAAAAAAACATTGCCAGCACAGAAAAGGTTTTTCTTTTCCACTTTGATTTTTATTTCTGACTTACCTTTCACTTATTATTATTAATAATTAGATAACTGTTTATTAAATAATATGTGGACTGTGGGAGGACCAAACCTTTCCATTGTTTGGATGATGGCTAAAAGAAAATCTGCATTAAAATGTGACAAAATATGAATTTACCAGAGAACAGACCAACTGGTCAGTTTTATTTTATTACAACACAGACGTGTTTCTATTCAGTCTGTGTCACTAACAGCTCAGTAAAGCCTTCCCACCACAACCCACAGTGTTTATTTCTATACACACAATTTCTCCTACTTCTCCGTATGTTTCCATCACCATCAAGCTACCTCAAACGCCAAACAGGAAACAATGTTATCAAAATAAAAGCATGATTTATTTAACCAGTGTCACGGTCTGAGTTTACCTCCGTACTGAGATTCTAACCCTAATCCTAACATAATCCAATGAACAAATAAAACACGTGTCCATTCACTTTGAAAAAAATAAACAAAAATTTATGAATTTTTCGTTAGTGCGCATGTCCATATTAGGGCTGAATGATTTTGGAAAATAATCTAATTGCAATTTTTTTCCTCAATATTGCAATTTAGATTTAAAATGCGATTATTTTTTCAAGGGCCTCGTCATGTATTTTTCAATGAACACAAGCAATAAATCAATCTGGTTCATAATAAACAATTTCAGATTTATTTAAACTGATCCACTTCATAACTTGGTCCTGACCAGGTTAAGTGTTGCTTAAGTTTAAAACTATGAATAATTAAAATCCATAATTCAGACCAAAAACAACACTGTTGTTACAGAAAAGGCAGGAATGAAAAAACCCAGACAAGAAGCTGCTGACACTGTTAAAGCATAAAGGTGTTATATTATTTATCATATAAATCCATTGTGTTTAGTTCAGTGTTAAATAGCATACCTTTAAACAGATCTCAAGGACAACCTTCTTCCACCTCCGTAATATCTCTAAAATCAGGAATATCTTGGCCCAGAGTGATGCTGAAAAACTATGCATGTATGTGTTACATCTAGACTAAATTATTGTAACTCTCTACTGTCAGGATGTCCTAGTAACTCACTAAAAAGTCTCCAGTTAATTCAGAATGCTGCAGCTAGAATACTAACAGGTACTAACAGGAGACAGCTTATTTCTACAGTATTGGCTTCCCTTCATTGGCTTCCTGTAAAATCTAGAATAGAGTTTAAAATCCTCCTGTTAGCCTACAAAGCTCTACATGATCTAGCTCCTGTATATCTATAGAGACCTGTTAGTGCCCTATTGTCCGGGCAGATCACTCCGCTCTCAGTTTGCTGGTCTTCTGGAAGTTCCTAACGTGTCAAGAAGTAGAACAGGAGGCAGAGCATTCAGCTACCGGGCTCCTCGCCTTTGGACCCAGCTTCCAGTCTTAGTACGGGAGGCTGCTACTCTCTCCACCTTTAAGGCTGAACTCAAAACCTACTTATATGCTGAAGCGTATACCGTATAATAGCATTAACTTAACCAATAGAGCGGACATGGGCTCGTTGCATTTTACAGTCCTTGGAGTCGCTGTTAGATTTCAAATAAACGGGAAGAGATTAAAATTCTGATGTAGCTGGTTATGTTATTTACAGTCCGTATAAACAGGACTGAATCATAATATAATCTAATCGCTAGAGCAGACATGGGTTCGTCTGTAAACAGTCGCATTTACAGACCTTGGAGTCGTTGTTAGCTTACCAATAAATAGGAGAATATTCATCACCTTTATAATAAGTGCTGACTAGGCCACTAGGAGTGAGGCCCAAGGCCAAGATAGGCTGACTTGATATTAATGTATCATGTTTTTCTGCAGTCAGTGTCTTCTCCTCGTCCTTCTCTCTCTGCTCTGTTACAGGTGTTGTGAAGCTGATGATAGCAGTTCCTGATCTGTGGTTCACGGCTCAACTAGTCTGAGACACTCTGATGTTCTATCTCTCTATCCTGTTCTGTTGGTCCTTCTGTCCACTAACCTCAACCAGTCCACGCAGATGGCTGCCACCTCTGAACCTGGTTCTAATGGAGATTTCTTCCTGTTAAAAGGGAGTTGTTTCTTCCCACTGTCACTAAATAGTTGTTCATGTGGATCTTGTTGGGTTTTTACTTTTTTATTATGAATTTTATATTTTGATAAGAGCGTTGAGATGGCTTTGTTGTAAATTGCGCTATACAAATAAAGTTGAATTGAATTGAAATTACTCCACCAGCTTCTTCTTGGCCGCTCCTTTCACTCTTCCCTCTGTCTTTCTTTTCTCATTATCCTCTTCAAAAGCTCCATACATGAGGCACCCACTATTTAGTCCTCTGTCTTAAGGCTCAAACATACTCAGGCAGACTCCGCGCTCAACAGACTCTCATCTGACCTCAAATACTCGAGCAGACTTGGAGCGGAACGTCACATAGCGGTTGCATGTGAAATTTCTTTAAAATCCTACATTTCCCAGACACTTTCCCCACAATCCTACAGTTCCCACAATCCTTTGCGCATTGTTTACCTTTTTAGTCATGGCGTCCTATACTGACGATGAGGAAGAGGAGCTGCTTTGGAGCGTATTTGGCCAAATTTGCTCAATCTTTTCTCTGTCCAGGAGCGTGAAACAATTAACTGTGGCTGAGCTGAACACTCCGGAACTGTGAATCACCCGCAGAGCACACATTGTGTTGCAGAGAAGGGTGATGTGTTGACGGAAAACCGTCGTAGGGGCGGAAAACTTTAAACCCTGTGCTATAAGCAACAGCAGGTTTTGCAATGCCACAGTCAGGAAATATGTCTTTGCTCCGCTCATGCTGATGAAGGCTTCACGTAGTTCCAGTGTGGTCTGCCTCTGCAGCTTCATCTTCAACTGTCTTGTAGTTGCTTCACAGCAGTCGTTGAGTATGACATGGGACTCCAGTTTAATTCAACAAGCTGCAACGTTTATTTGACCAATCACTCAAAAATGGCATACAGCTTATAATTATTCTGTTCAGGTCACACACACTCCCTCACTCTGCACACTGGTCGAGCGACCAGCACATTCATTCGCAGTTAAAGGGCCACGCACCCACACACTCACACTGACAATAAATGTTATGTTCAGGTCCTGCATGGAAATTCTTCAACTCTTCCAATTAAAAATACTGAACGCTGGAAAGTTTACACAAAGGACCAGTATGTTTTAATATTCAAAATCAGTTTTATTGTCAAGTAGAGTTTTTAGACAATTTTGGCAAGTTTGGTGTCAATAGGCTCAATAATCCATAATATTTCAAATTCTGTTCTCTCTTTCAGTTCTCTCTTTCAAGTTCTCCGAGGCACCGAAAAAAATCTTTCTTTTTCATTACTCTAAACCTAGGTTAGTGCTATCTGGGGTGATTGGACGGGGGTCTTGGGTTCCGTTGGGGAGGCTTGCCATCAATGCTGCCTCAGGGTCAGTTGCTTCTGGGTAATTGGCCAGGGTTCTTGGGTGCCGGTGAGAGGGTGTTGCCACCAATGCTACCTCAGGATCAGTTGCTTCTGGAGTGATTGGCCAGGGTTCTTGGGTACCGGTGGAGGGGCTTGCCACCGGTGTTGCATCAAGATCAGTTGCTTCTGGGATGATTGGACGAGGTTCTTGGGTGCCGGTGGGGGGGTTTGCCACCAATGCTTCCTCAGGATCAGTTGCTTCTGGAGTGATTGGCCAGGATTCGTGGGTGCTGGTGAGGGGGCTTGCCACCGGTGCTGCCTTGGGATCAGTTGCTTCTGGGCCTAGGGTCTTGCGTCTGCTGGCTCTGGACCTGGCCACTGGAGGGTGCTCGCTGGTTTTTCCCTGGGCGTGGATCTTGGCCCTTCTGCTGGGGCCTTGGATGGAGGGCTCCCTGGGCCCTCTTCGGGGGTTGGGTGTTGGGGCAAGGATAGGTTTGGAAGGTTGGCTGCAAGCAGGGGTTCTCGTAGCGGGTGTTCGGGGCGGCAGCGGGGTGTGTTGGGTCTTGGTCCTTCTGCTGGAGTCTCGAATGGGGGGCTCCCTCGGCCCTCCCTGGGGGTTGGATGTTGGGGCATGAATAGGTTTGAGAGGGCGGGTGCTAACAGGGTTCTTCGTAGTGGGTGTTCGGGGCGGCAGCGGGGTGTGTTGGGTTTTGGCTCTTCTGCTGATCCCTCCCCGGGGGTTGGGTGTTGGGTCATGAAAAGGTTTGGGAAGTTGGGTGCAAGCAGGGGTTCTAGTGGCGGGTGTTCGGGGAGGCAGCGGGGTGTGTTGGGTCTTGGCCGTTCTGAGGCGGTTGGCTGAAGCCTCTTGGATGTAGCTTTTTATGGAATTGATCAGTTTCCTCTGAGCTGAACCAGGCTCAGCATCCATCTCCTGTATTTTACTTAACCCACCACTCATCACAAACTCTTGGCAAGCTTCACTGTCATGATGCATAACCTTGCTGAACTGGCCAAGCACATGATTTAAGATGTTGCTGGGAGCGTTGCTGAGGAGAGGCTCTAAACTGGGCAGGTGAGTGCACTTCAGCAGGATGTTCTTCAGAGCCTTCTTACTTTTGAGCCGCAGGTCCTCCAAACTGCTTGCTCCCGTGTAAAACTGCAGTAATTTAGGCAGTAGGCCTGCAGTGGCTACAGCGTTGGCGTGCTCTGGTGTGTGATGTCCGATCTGACCAATGGACCATACGGTTGCCTCCTTTATGTGATCCTCATCCTCCTCGGACAGACAGATGGCCAGCTGTTGCAACCCCTTGGAGAGGATGACGGCCATAGCGAGATTTTCACTATGAGAAGCGACGTATCCCAGCATCATGATCCCGGGAAGTCTCATGCTTCCACGGCTTTTATCCAGGTAGTCCACCACCTCCACTAAACCATCACAGTTCACAATCACCTGAGATAACTGTGCACTGTGTTTGACCACCTCCCACATCAAGGTGATGACATCTTTCTTTACATATTCATCCGGGTCCTGGAGGCAGATCATGACATCTGGCAAAATGTACGCCGCGATCACCATCTCAGCCAGTTCTACTGAGTGTTTACTGATCTGAATGAGAGTGAACAGCACCTGCCTTTTCAGTTTGACATCTGGGCTGCGGATCATCTGTTTCAGGAGTGCGATGGTGCCAGTGTTGACCTCCTCCCGATCCAGGTCATTTGTGTGCAGGGACAACAGCAGAGAGGCTGCACCTGCATCCACCACAGCCTGAGAAAGCATTGTATTTTGTTGTGCGATGTAGGCCAGGGCCCAGGCGGCAGCCTCTTTTACATCAGGGTCAACAGCTCCCAAACAGGAGACCAAAATATCCAACCCACCACTGTCAACCACAGCCTGGGAGAGCTCAGGGGAGTGTTTGGCCACAGCATGCAGCACAAACACTGTAGCCTTCTTATAATGATGAGTCTGTGAAGGAATAGACCAGATCAACTGATGCAGGATGTCTTTCTTCACCACAATCCTAGCCAGCTCTTCACTGTGTTCTACCAGACGGCCCAGAGCCAAAACTGCATTGTGCTGGATGCTGGGATCCTCATCCAACATGAAAAGACGCAACTGGGAAATCATTTTTTCCTTTTGGTGGACCTTCATGTTCTCAGAGTTGATTGACAAATCAGAAACCATCTGCTTAAATTCCATCCTTAATGTCTGGGACTGATCATA
Organism: Gouania willdenowi; assembly: GCF_900634775.1. NCBI lineage: Eukaryota > Metazoa > Chordata > Actinopteri > Blenniiformes > Gobiesocidae > Gouania > Gouania willdenowi. The sequence goes on from NC_041053.1 coordinate 2,423,822, forward strand.
GGCTTCAATCATCTGTTGCTGAATCATGGTGGGTTTGTCAGAAGATGACTCCATATCAAGTGTTTGGTTGAAGAGAGTGCTCTCCATTTTGTCTCAAAATTTGTTCCTGTAATTCCTTGTTGAAGTAATGAACTTTTTCTTCTTTCGTTGTTATTGGTGTGATGATGAGTGGCTACTCGAAAGGATCCTGTGACATTAAAAGAACCTATGAAAAAGGAGCTTTCTTTGATTTTGAGAGAACCTGTGACATCATCAACAGCAAAGAAACATGCTGACTCCTGATTGACTGCAGACGACAAGTTGTGACATCATCAAGAGCAGAGGAAAATGCTGACTCCTGATTGGCTGCTGAATAAGATACGTTAGTTCGCACGAGGATGATGCTGGCTGCCCCTTGGTCTCTGCCCATCTGCTGGGGTCTCGGGTGGGGGGGTTCCCTGGACCCAAACCCAGGGCGTTGGGCGTGGGCGGGTGTGTGCTCACGGGGGCCCTCAGGATGAGGTGGCGGCTGTGTGCGTTTGTGCTCCCTGGAGTGCTCAGGTGTGGGAGATGCCGCTTTTTCAGAATCAGAATTCCTTTATTAATCCCAGATGGAAATTACTTATGTTACAGCCACAGAAAAAAAATCACAAATAAAAGAATAAAACATTTAACAAAGATAAAAGAAAGAATAAACTTTAAATAACTGTATAATTAAATAAAACACTGTTAAAAAATAGGGATCAGATACACACACATTACAATAGTAGAAAATAAAGTAGGATAGATACTACTACTACTACTACTACTACTACTACTACTACTACTACTACTACTACTAATAATAATAATAATAATAATAATAATAATAATAACAATATTCAAATGATATACAAATATGATACAGATATTTACAACAATCAAGCTGTGAGGTTACAGTGATGAATTATACAGTTTGATCTCCACAGGCAGGAATAATTTCCTGTGGCGTTGTGTGGAGCACCGTGGTTGGATCAGCCTGGTGCTGAAGGTTCTAAAGGTCCTAAAGGTGCTTCTGTGACTGACCAGCACATCATGGAGTGGGTGGGACTTATTGACCAAGATGACCTTCATCCTTGGACAGGCTCCTCCTCTCTGTCACCACTGTCAGAGAGTCCAGTTTAATCCCCACAACGTCACTGACCTTGTGGATGAGTCTGTTGGTGCCTGTGACCCTCAGTCTGCTCCCCCAGCAAACAACAGCGTAGAGGATCGCACTCACCACCACTGACTCATAAAACATCCTCAGCATTTTCCTGAAGATGTTGAAGGACCTCAGCCATCTCAGAAAATAGAGACGGCTTTGGCCCCTTCTGTAGAGGGAGTCAGTGTTCCTCCTCCAGTCCAGTTTACTGTCAATCACCACTCCCAGGTATTTGTACTCCACAATGTCCACACTGACCTCCTGGATGAAGACATTGCTGACTGGCCTCTTGGTTTTCCTCAGGCTCTTTTTGGCGTGGCATCTCTGGAGAGTCGGGTTTCCTCACTTTTTGCAAGTGACACTACCCTTGATGTATGTTAATGGTACTAAAAACTCAAATTTCTTAAATCATTTGTAATTACTTTTTCAAAATTGGCTCTGTAGCACCCCCTTTATATTTTCAAATAAGCAGCCCCTTGCGCACATTTGCAGTTTATATTTCAACATTTATAAGACTGTTAAATCTGATTTCAGGGACTCACATTTTAGCCTCTAGCTCTAAGAGGAATTATTATAGAGTCCTGACACTTGTGCACATCACTAAAGGACTGATAAGACTCAATGGATCTTAAAAGTATTTCCATATCTCATACAGTGTGGGCATGGCAAGCCTTCAACTCTGGTCAAGATCACCATTTTAACCCTTAAAACAGTAAATCTTATCGATCTGAAACTTCACACAAATTATCACTGTACGACAACTAACACATACCAATAACAATAACTGACTGTAGACACAGCGCCACCTACTTGTGAACATGAGATGTTTTTCTCACAAAACTTCATAAACAATTAATGAATTCATAAACAATCATAGGAAGGTCAGAAACCTGCCTCTCTGTAATCAGCTTTCTATGGCCAACATTTCAGACACTGCAACCTATGGTTTACAGACGTCAATCACTCTAAAGGTGTGTTCACACTGAACGCAACTAAAGAGACTAATCAAGCAGAAAGGGCAATATGACAGAATATTCCATTGATACGTTATTTTTTACCTAAACGGGTGGTTTGGTTGGAATGCATAAGAAAGAGACAAAAATGTCAAATCTGGGGCCAAATCTTAGAAAATGCTGGACTTCAGCTCCATATGACATGGACTAAAACCATCACCAACATGTTTTCATACAATATTATGCATTTTCATTATGTTTTTCACCGGAAAAAGTATTCTAGTGTTATTTAAGCATGACGTTGCCTTCCTCCGTCTGGAAGTTTTTTAAATAGTATGGCCTCGAAATGGGAAATTATATGATTTTTACAATTCCGATTCTGCTTAACAATTCAGTTCTTTATTGATTTTTGTTTGTAAAACAGGAGAACAAACATGTGGATTAGATCAAAAACTTAATCTGTGACTCACTGATTGATCATATTCCTCTGTCCTGTCTCGGTGAATGGACAATCTAGAGACAGACGACATGAACTGGAGCGAGTACTGCAGCCTCTGAGCCAATCACACTCCGTCCCTTGGTTGGTTGGTTGGTTGGTTGGTTGGTTGGTTGGTTGGTTGGTTGGTTGGTTATCAGCTGCAGTATGAGCATGATAACTGCTGCTGGGTTGAGATTAATTCTGGAGCTTTTGAAAACATAATGTGTGCAAATGTTTCTACATATTTGTAGCGTTTCCTCAATTTGATGAAATTTCCACTAACAAAGTGTCATCCTTCAAACAAAAGAGGTTCAAATCAACATCTTTAATCAACATCTTTAACTTTTCCTTGTATTTTAGAGCAACCAAATGCAGCACAAGTTGTCATTTTGACCTAAAAAGCTGGTAAATGATCTAAAAAGCTGTGAAATGATCTAAAAATCAGGCTGAATGTTTTACTCCAATAGAAAACAATGAGATGTTCACAGGCAGTGGGGCCATGTGACATCATCAATCATGTGATTTCAAGATGGAGGAACACAGGCTCTAAAACTGTAAAGTAGTTTCATTTTTAAAATGTTCCAAGACAACTGTTGAATTCTCAGCTCTGTCAAAGAAAACACAATAGGGAGACCTGATCTTAGATACAAAGATGTGGCAAAAAGCAACACGGAAACAAAAGAAATAGACTTAAAAAGTTGGCAACAAAACCTCAATAAATAAGGCTGGATGAAGAAATATCATTAAACCCAAACCCATATCATAGCACAGTCCTTGTTGTTATTGACCGACTGCAAATAAAGAAAGAGAGAGAGATAATGCCTATTAAATCTAAATGCTTCACTACTTTCAGCTCTCCATGTTTATACCAGGATAAAGTATGAAAATACCTTTTCCAACATTAATGCTCACCTAAGTGAACTTCCAAAAAAACATTAAAAAACAATAATCATTGACCTGTTGCTTGTGAAATATCTTAGATTGTAGGTGATTAAACGGTTTGACGTGGCAGCCGAAGAACTAGTAGTCGCAATAGTAGCAGTAGTAGTAGTAGTAGTAGTAACAGTAGTAATAGCAGTAGTAGTATTGGTAACAGTAGTAGTAGTAATAGTAGTAGTAGTAGTAGTAGTAGTAGTAGTAGTAACAGTAGTAATAGCAGTAGTAGTATTGGTAACAGTAGTAGTAGTAATAGTAGTAGTAGTAGTAGTAGTAGTAGTAGTAGTAGTAGTAACAGTAGTAATAGCAGTAGTAGTAGTAATAGTAGTAGTAGTAGTAGTAGTAGTAGTAGTAGTAGTAGTAGTAACAGTAGTAATAGCAGTAGTAGTATTGGTAACAGTAGTAGTAGTAATAGTAGTAGTAGTAGTAGTAGTAGTAGTAACAGTAGTAATAGCAGTAGTAGTATTGGTAACAGTAGTAGTAGTAATAGTAGTAGTAGTAGTAGTAATAGTAATAGTAATAATTGGCTGAGAAGTGCAATACACATTTACAATTTTGAAAACAAATGCAGCATACCGGACACACTGGACCCCCTGCAGTATGCCTACCGTCCCAACAGGTCCACCTCGGACGCCATTGCTGCTGCCCTTCACTTCTCCCTCTCCCACCTGGAAAATAAAGACTCCTACATCAGGATGCTCTTTATAGACTACAGCTCTGCCTTCAACACGGTCATCCCCCACAAACTCACCCACAAACTGTTTTCCCTTGGACTCCACCCCTCCCTCTGTGACTGGCTCCAGGACTTTCTTACTGGCAGGCCCCAGTCTGTCAGGATTGGGTCCAGGACTTCAGCCAGCCTTATCACGAACATTGGCACTCCTCAGGGTTGTGTCCTCAGCCCCATCCTCTACACCCTCTTCACCCACGACTGTGTCGCCTCCCACAAGGACAACACCATCCTGAAGTTTGCGGACGACACCGCAGTGATAGGACGTATCACTGGCGGAGACGAAGCGGCCTACAGGGGGGAGGTGTCCAGTCTGGTGACGTGGTGTGAAGACAACAACCTCACCCTCAACACGGAAAAGACGAAGGAGCTGATAGTGGACATGAGGAAGGAGAGGCGTCCTCATCAGCCACTGTCTATCCAGGAGCTGGAAGTGGAAAGGGTGAGCAGTTTCAAATATCTTGGGGTCCACATCAGAGACGACCTCACCTGGACCCTCAACACCACACAGCTGGTGAAGAAAGCTCAACAGCGGCTGTACTTCCTGAAGAGGCTGAGGAAATTTGGGATGTCCTCAAAGATCCTCAGCAACTTCTACAGCTGCATTGTTGAGCCCATCCTGACCAGCTGCATCACCATGTGGTACGGCAACACCACTGTCATGGACCGCAAACGCTTGCAGAGAGTAGTGAAGACTGCTACGAAGATCACCAGGTCTCCGCTGCCCTCTCTGCAGAGCATCTACAAGCGCAGAGTCCACAGGAGAGCTGTCGCCATCATCAAGGACTCCACTCACCCCCAACACGGACTGTTCACACTTCTACCCTCAGGCCGGAGGTACAGAAGTGTGAAATGCAGGACCAGCAGACTCAAAAACTCCTTCTTCCCCTCAGCCATTAGACTCCTAAATGAGTGATCGGAGTCTAATGAACTATTCATTCACCCCCCCCCCCCCCCCCCCCCTTCTCCACTGTACTTTGCACACCACCTGCATTCGCACTTTAGATGCGCCCATGCACAGCTAACACCATGTCTCTCTATTATGAAACAGCTTTTATGCACATACCATTGCATATATCACCTCTCCTCTGTATAGATAATATATTTGTATTTTTAATTGTACAGGTGTTTTGTATTTAATGTTCAGGTTTTGTTGAATAACAGTGTTGCATGCCACTGTATTTATTATAGTTCTTTTATCTCGATTTATTCCTTTATTATTTATTCCTTTATTACGTAGGCATTCACTGGCGGTCGGCAAAGCAAGAATTTCATTGTACAGGGAAACGTGTTTCTAACTGTACAGATGACAATAAACACTTTGACTTGACTTGACTTGACTTGACTTGTCATTTGTAAAAGTGTTGTTGCCATTTGTAAAAGTGTTGTTGCCATTTGCACCTGGTTTACTGCCCTTTATTTCAGATCTTAGTGAGTCCGCCCCTGAGAGTGGTGTGGGAGCTGTGTGTCAAATAGAGAAGGATGTACATTTAGAACACATCATCAGTGGTGTTCTTTTGAAGCAGGAGGTGTTTTGGCCTTTTTAACAATAGTCATCCTCAACAAAGGTGGCCAGCTACAGGGTTATCAAGCTTGAACTTGCGCCCCATAATTGTTCTCCACTCTCTACTATGTGCAGCTTTGGGCCACTTCACTCTTCTTCTTTCTTGGTCATTGGCGTGTTGTAACCAACTTGAATATGTGCATATCGCCACTTACTGTACATGTTTTATTTAATTAGTGAGGATGCATTGGCATCCTCACTAATTAAATAAATAAATATCGTAATCGTTAAACTTTATAATAATAATAATAATTATTATTATTATTAAACTTTATATTATTATTATTAATAATAATAATAATAATAATAATAATAATAATAATAATAATAATAATAATAATTAAAGCTGCGAGCGGCGTCATAGGGTCCGATGAAGCGGCCGGGGGTGGTAACCACCACTGTTGGGGATTTGGGAATTGGCCTGGAGTTGTAAGCGTTTTCGTATAACGGCGTAGTTATGGCGAAGGATTTTACTGTGTCATGATAGGCCCCTCCCACTTTTCACAGCCTGCTCTATTTGCCATAGCAATGTGCTATCTACTAAGATTCAACCTACAGTGTTTTGAAGTCAACACGACATGTCGTCTTGCCGCTAGGGCTGCTGGCGTAGGACGGCCCAAGAAGCGGCGCCCTCTGAGAGCGCAAGGCATTGTGGGTGTTTTTGGTTATCGTTTGTTGTTTGGGGCTGTACGGTCATCATGTGTATCAAATATGAAGCACTTTGAACTTTGCATTCTAGAGTTGTAAGCGTTTTCGTATAACGGCGTAGTTATGGCGAAGGATTTTCCTGTGTCATGATAGGCCCCTCCCACTGGCCATGATGGGTAATTTGGTCATCGAGCGTTGTTCATGGATGGACAATCATCGTGTGTATCAAATATGAAGCAGTTTGAACTTTGCATTGAAGCGTTATAAGCATTTTCCTATTATAGCGTGCTGATGGCGAAGGATTCTCCCGTGTCATTATAGGCCCCTCTCACTGATCACAGCCTGTTTTTTCTTCCATAGCAATTTGCTACCCTCTGTGTAGGTTCATCCTACAGTGTTTTGAAGTCAACACGACATATCGTCTGTCCGCTACAGCTGCTCGTGTTGGACGACCACAGAAGCGGCACCCTCTGAGAACGCAAGGCATTATGGGTAAATTGGTTCTCGAGTTTTGTTAATGGCTGTACGGTCATCATGTGTATCAAATATGAAGCAGTTTGAACTTTGCATTCTAGAGTTATAAGCTTTTTCCTAGCACGGCGTCCTGTAAATGCTAACCGTGTACATGACCTTAAATGACACCGGTCGAAAACACAAGGCATGATGGGAAATGTTTCAAAGCAGTCATGACCAAGCTTGGGCACATGTCCTTTGTGTGAAATTTGAAGCTGATCGAAGTATATGTGTCAGAGTTATGGAGATTTGGAATTTTTTGCGTGCTAACGAAAATTAGCATTGCATTTTTGTGGCGGCGCCACGACCAAACCGTGACAGATACAAAAATTCTTTCGATAACTTTTCATCTTCAATGGGTCCTATGTGGTGTTGCCAAGTTTTAAGCGAATCGGAAGAATCCCCTCAGACTAGATAGCGCAGATGCGTTTCGAGGGCGAAACGCCATTTTTGACCTTTGACCCAAGATGGCTGACTTCCTGTTTGGTTTTGGGCGGGGTCACATTGTAACTTTTTGCTCATTCTGGGGCGAAGACTACATGTGGCGATTTGTGGCGGTCGTGTGGTTCCATCGTTTGTTTTGGCCGTTTTTTTTCACGTCACCAAATTATCAAATTTTTCGCCAGGCCTGAGGTGCGTGCAAATTTTGGTGAGTTTTCGGGCATTTTTAGGGGGTCGAATTAGCGATCAAAGGCGGGCGGGGTATAATAATAATAATAATAATAGGAAATAAAAGCGAAAACAATAGGTTCCTCTGTCCCATTCTGGGACATCGGACCCTAATAATAATAATAATAATTAAAGCCGCGAGCGGCGTCATAGGTTCCGATGAAGCGGCCGGGGGCGGTAACCCACGGTCACGTATACCACTGTTGGGGATTTGGGAATTGGCCTGGAGTTGTAAGCGTTTTCGTATAACGGCGTAGTTATGGCATAGGATTTTCCTGTGTCATGATAGGCCCCTCCCACTTTTCAAAGCCTGCTCTATTTGCCATAGCAATGTGCTTCCATCTAATAAGATTCATCCTACAGTGTTTTGAAGTCAACACGACATATCGTCTGTCCGCTACAGCTGCTCGTGTAGCACGACCACAGAAGCGGCGCCCTCTGAGAACGCAAGGCATTGTGGGTAAATTGGTTATCGTTTGTTGTTTAGCTCTGGACAGTGATCGTGTGTATCAAAAATGAAGCAGTTTGAACTTTGCACTCTAGAGTTATAAGCGTTTTCGTATAACGGCGTAGTTATGGCGAGGGATTTTGGTTTGTCATTATAGGCCCCTCCCACTGGCCATGATGGGTAATTTGGTCATCGAGCGTTGTTTATGGATGGACAATCATCGTATGTATCAAATATGAAGCAGTTTGAACTTTGCATTGAAGCGTTATAAGCATTTTCCTATTATAGCGTGCTGATGACGAAGGATTCTCCCGTGTCATTATAGGCCCCTCCCACTGATCACAGCCTGTTTTTTCTTCCATAGCAATTTGCTCCCCTCTGTGTAGGTTCATCCTACAGTGTTTTGAAGTCAACATGACATATCGTCTGTCCGCTACAGCTGCTCGTGTAGGACGACCACAGAAGCGGCGCCCTCTGAGAATGCAAGGCATTGTGGGTAAATTGGTTATCGTTTGTTGTTTAGCTCTGGACAGTGATTGTGTTTATCAAATATGAAGCAGTTTGAACTTTGCACTCTAGAGTTATAAGCGTTTTCGTATAACGGCGTAGTTATGGCGAGGGATTTTGGTTTGTCATTATAGGCCCCTCCCACTGGCCATGATGGGTAATTTGGTCATCGAGCGTTGTTTATGGATGGACAATCATCGTGTGTATCAAATATGAAGCAGTTTGAACTTTGCACTCTAGAGTTATAAGCATTTTCGTATAACGGCGTAGTTATGGCGAGGGATTTTCGTGTGTCATTATAGGCCCCTCCCACTTTTCACAGCCTGCTCTATTTGCCATAGCAATGTGCTTCCATCTAATAAGATTCATCCTACAGTGTTTTGAAGTCAACACGACATATCGTCTGTCCGCTACAGCTGCTCGTGTAGGACGACCACAGAAGCGGCGCCCTCTGAGAACGCAAGGCATTGTGGGTAAATTGGTTATTGATTGTTGTTTAGCTCTGGACAGTGATTGTGTGTATCAAATATGAAGCAGTTTGAACTTTGCACTCTAGAGTTATAAGCGTTTTCGTATAATGGAGTAGTAATGGCGAGGGATTTTCCTGTGTCATGATAGGCCCCTCCCACTTTTCACAGCCTGCTCTATTTGCCATAGCAATGTGCTTCCATCTAATAAGATTCATCCTACAGTGTTTTGAAGTCAACACGACATGTCGTCTTGCCGCTAGAGCTGCTGGCATAGGATGGCCCAAGAAGCGGCGCCCTCTGAGAGCGCAAGGCATTGTGGGTGTTTTTGGTTATCGTTTGTTGTTTGGGGCTGTACGGTCATCATGTGTATCAAATATGAAGCACTTTGAACATTGCATTCTGGAGTTGTAAGCGTTTTTGTATAACGGCGTAGTTCAATCAATCAATCAATCAATCTTTATTTGTATAGCGCCAAATCATAACCAATGGTATCTCAAGGCACTTTACAGTAGAGCAGTCTTAAGGACGGACTCTTCATTTTATGGATACACACATATGCATATATACGTATATACACATACATATGTATCCCACACCCAACATGAATTCATCATGGCGGCAAGGAAAACCTTCTGTTAAGCAGCAGGAACCTTGTGTGGATCCCATTCCTATGATGAACAGCCATCCACGTTATGCTGTGTTGGGTGTGTGCAGAGAAAAGGGTGGAGACAGAGTTGTTGAGACTCTGTAACTCCACACTGAGGATCCCACGGACCTGCAAGACAAAAGCCAGAAGGAGTACAGGAGCAAACACACAAGGGAGTAAGCAGACATAGAGGGAGTGTTTGAAAGAGGAATGGGACCCTCTCCGGTCCCTCTCTAACCTAAATGACCTCTCTCTTAACGCCCTCTCCAACCTCTCTCCAACCGAGCATGCCAGACCCCCCCCCCGGCAGTCTATGCCTATTGCATCTTAATTATGAGCTATGAGCTGGTTCCTAACTAAAAGCTTTATCAAAGAGGAATGTTTTGAGCCTAACCTTAAAGGTAGAGAGGGTGTCTGCCCCCCGAACCGTGGTTGGTAGATGGTTCCAGAGAAGTGGGGCCTGATAACTGAAAGCTCTTCCTCCTATACTACTTTTAGAGATGAATGGAACAACGAGTAGTCCAGCATTTTGAGAGCGTAGTGTTCTGGGGGGATTGTATGGCATTACAAGCTCCTTGAGATAGACTGGTGCCTGTCCATTTCGGGCTTTATAAGTGAGAAGAAGAATCTTGAATTCTATTCTATATTTTATGGGAAGCCAATGCAGAGAGGCTAATACAGGAGTAATGTGATCTCTTCTCCTAGTTTTAGTCAGTACACGTGCTGCAGCATTTTGAACCAGCTGAAGTGTCTTAAGCGACTTGCTCGGGCAGCCTGCTAAAAGAGAATTACAATAATCCAGTCTAGAGGTAACAAAAGCATGGACTAGTTTTTCGGCGTCGCCCTGAGACAGGATAGATCTGATTTTAGCAATGTTACGGAGATGAAAGAAGGCAGTTCTTGAAGTTTGTTTTATGTGAGAGTTGAAGGATAAGTCCTGATCAAATAGAACCCCAAGGTTTCTAACAGTTGTGCTTTGTGCCAGAGTAATGCCATCTAGGGCAGTTAGGCTAGCATAGGTTTCTCTAAGGTGTCGCGGGCCCAGTACAATGACCTCAGTCTTGTCTGAGTTGAGAAGAAGAAAATTTTGGTCCATCCAGGCCCTAATGTCCTTTAGACAGGCCTCAAGTTTAGATAGCTGATTTGTCTCACCTGGCTTCATTGATACATACAGTTGGGTATCATCAGCATAGCAGTGGAAGTTAACAGAGTATTTTCTCATAACATTACCAAGGGGGATCATATAGATACAGAAGAGGATTGGACCTAGCACAGAGCCCTGAGGAACCCCGTAGCTTACTTTAGTGTACACAGAAGACTTATTATTCACGTGTACAAACTGGTACCTATCAGATAGGTAGGACTTAAACCAGTTTAGGGCAGTCCCTGTGATTCCAAGTAATTTCTCTAATCTCTCTAGTAGAATATAGTGATCTATAGTGTCAAAAGCTGCACTAAGATCTAATAAAACCAGCACTGAGAGTCGTCCTTCATCTGAAGCCCAGAGTAGATCATTAGTTACTTTAACTAAAGCAGTCTCTGTGCTGTGTTGAGCTCTAAAGCCTGACTGGAAGTCCTCGAACAGGCTGTTGTTTTGAAGAAATTCACAGAGCTGAGCTGCCACAACTTTCTCAAGAATCTTTGAAATAAAAGGAAGATTAGATATAGGCCTGTAGTTTGCTAAAGTGCTGGAATCAAGAGTAGGTTTTTTGAGAAGGGGTTTGATTACAGCTACTTTAAAGGACTGTGGCACGTAGCCTATTGATAGCGATATATTTATTGTCTCCAACAAAGATGGGCAGACTAGGGGAACAACTTCTTTAAACAGCTTAGTTGGGATCGGATCTGAAAGGCAGGTCGATGGTTTGGAGGATGAAATAATAGAGTTAAGTTCCTGAAGTCCTATATGTGTGAAACAGTTTAGGTTAGGCCTATTTACATTTAATGGTACAGCAGGCCCAGGTGAAGGCAGGGAGTGGCTAATTTTATCTCTAATCTTGTGAATTTTATCGTTAAAAAATGTCATAAAGTCCTCACAGCTGAGGGCTAGAGGAATCATGGGCTCAATAGAGCTCTGACTTTGTGTTAGCCTGGCTACAGTGCTGAAAAGATACCTCGGATTATTTTTATTTTCTTCAATTAGTGAGGAGTAGTATGTAGATCGACTATGTCGTAAGGCTGTCATGTATTTACTATGGCTTTCTTGCCAAAGTATTCGTGACTCCTCTGTTTTATTGGAGCGCCACATTCTCTCTAATTTACGGGTTGTCTGTTTGAGTGTGTGAGTTTCAGAGCTAAACCACGGAGCTATCCTCTGACGTTTAATAGTTTTTTCCCTCAATGGGGCAATTGAGTCCAAGGTGGATTTTAGTAGACTAGCAGAGCTATCGACAAGCAGATCCAGTTGAGAGGGGTTATAATTAATATCATAGTTATTTATTGGATGGTGCACTGAGTTTAAGGCAGCAGGAATGGCCTCTTTAAATTTAGCCACAGCACTGTTGGATAGATTTCTACTTGTAACTATTTTATTGCACAGTGCGAGATCCTCTAGGATAATGTTAAAAGATATTAAAAAGTGATCTGATAGCAGAGGATTTTCAGGGTAGACTTTTAGTTCATTAATATCAAGGCCATATGTTAGAACAAGATCAAGAGTATGATTTAAACGATGAGTAGCTTCATTAATAGTTTGAAAAAAGCCAACTGAGTCTATTAGGGACATAAAGGCTGAGCTCAGGCTATCGCTATCTTTGTCCACATGGATATTAAAATCTCCTACTATCAGTATTTTATCAGAACTGAGGACTAAGTTTGATATAAACTCAGAGAATTCTGATAGAAATTCAGAATAAGGGCCTGGAGGACGGTAAATTATCGCAAATAAGACTGGCTGGCAGGTTTTTGATTCGATATGAGATAAATTTAGAACCAGGCTTTCAAAGGAAGTGTAATTGGCCTTTGGTTTAGGATAGATTAGGAGAGAGGAATGATAAATAGCTGCTACACCACCTCCACGGCCTATGTAGTTATGGCGAGGGATTTTCGTGTGTCATTATAGGCCCCTCCCACTGGCCATGATGGGTATTTTGGTCATCGAGCTTTGTTTATGGATGGACAATCATCGTGTGTATTAAATATGAAGCAGTTTGAACTTTGCATTGAAGCGTTATAAGCATTTTCCTATTATAGCGTGCTGATGGCGAAGGATTCTCCCGTGTAATTATAGGCTCCTCCCACTGATCACAGCCTGTTTTTTCTTCCATAGCAATTTGCTCCCCTCTGTGTAGGTTCATCCTACAGTGTTTTGAAGTCAACACGACATATCGTCTGTCCGCTACAGCTGCTCGTGTAGGACGACCACAAAAGCGGCGCCCTCTGAGAACGCAAGGCATTGTGGGTAAATTGGTTATCGTTTGTTGTTTAGCTCTGGACAGTAATCGTGTGTATCAAATATGAAGCAGTTTGAACTTTGCACTCTAGAGTTATAAGCGTTTTCGTATAACGGCGTAGTTATGGCGAGGGATTTTCCTGTGTCATGATAGGCCCCTCCCACTTTTCACAGCCTGCTCTATTTGCCATAGAAATGTGCTTCCATCTAATAAGATTCATCCTACAGTGTTTTGAAGTCCACACGACATATCGTCTGTCCGCTACAGCTGCTCGTGTTGGACGACCACAGAAGCGGCGCCCTCTGAGAACGCAAGGCATTATGGGTAAATTGGTTCTCGAGTTTTGTTTACGGCTGTACGGTCATCATGTGTATCAAATATGGAGCAGTTTGAACTTTGCACTCTAGAGTTATAAGCGTTTTCGTATAACGGCGTAGTTATGGCGAGGGATTTTCGTGTGTGATTATAGGCCCCTCCCGCTGGCCATGATGGGTAATTTGGTCATCGAGCGTTGTTTATGGATGGACAATCATCGTGTGTATCAAATATGAAGCGGTTTGAACTTTGCATTGGAGCGTTATAAGCATTTTCCTATTATAGCGTGCTGATGGCGAAGGATTCTCCCGTGTCATTATAGGCCCCTCCCACTGATCACAGCCTGTTTTTTCTTCCATAGCAATTTGCTACCCTCTGTGTAGGTTCATCCTACAGTGTTTTGAAGTCAACACGACATATAGTCTGTCCGCTACAGCTGCTCGTGTAGGACGACCACAGAAGCGGCGCCCTCTGAGAACGCAAGGCATTATGGGTAAATTGGTTATGGAGTTTTGTTTATGGCTGGACAGTCGTCGTGTGTATCAAATATGAAGCAGTTTGAATTTAGCATTCTAGAGTTATAAGCTTTTTCCTATTACAGCGTGCTGATGGCGAAGAATTCTCCTGTGTCATGATAGGCCCCTCCCACTTTTCACAGCCTGGTATATTTTCCATCGCAATGTGCTTCCATCTAATAAGATTCATCCTACAGTGTTTTCAAGTCAACACGACATATCGTCTTTCCACTACAGCTGCTCGTGTAGGACGACCACAGAAGCGGCGCCCTCTGAGAACGCAAGGCATTGTGGGTAAATTGGCTATCGTTTGTTGTTTAGCTCTGGACAGTGATCGTGTGTATCAAATATGAAGCAGTTTGAACTTTGCACTCTAGAGTTATAAGCGTTTTCGTATAACGGCGTAGTTATGGCGAGGGATTTTCTTGTGTCATTATAGGCCCCTCCCACTGGCCATGATGGGTAATTTGGTCATCGAGGGTTGTTTATGGATGGACAATCATCGTGTGTATCAAATATGAAGCAGTTTGAACTTTGCATTGAAGCATTATAAGCATTTTCCTATTATAGCGTGCTGATGGCGAACGATTCTCCCGTGTAATTATAGGCCCCTCCCACTGATCACAGCCTGTTTTTTCTTCCATAGCAATTTGCTACCCTCTGTGTAGGTTCATCCTACAGTGTTTTGAAGTCAACACGACATATCGTCTGTCCGCTACAGCTGCTCGTGTTGGACGACCACAGAAGTGGCGCCCTCTGAGAACGCAAGGCATTATGGGTAAATTGGTTCTCGAGTTTTGTTAATGGCTGTACGGTCATCATGTGTATCAAATATGAAGCAGTTTGAACTTTGCATTCTAGAGTTATAAGCTTTTTCCTAGAACGGCGTCCTGTAAATGCTAACCGTGTACGTGACCTTAAATGACACCGGTCGAAAACACAAGGCATGATGGGAAATGTTTCAAAGCAGTCATGACCAAGCTTGGGCACATGTCCTTTGTGTGAAATTTGAAGCTGATCGAAGTTTGTGTGTCAGAGTTATGGAGATTTGGACATTTCTGCGTGCTAACGAAAATTAGCATTGCATTTTTGTGGCGGCGCCACGACCAAACCGTGACAGATACAAAAATTCTTTCGATAACTTTTCATCTTCAATGGGTCCTATGTGGTGTTGCCAAGTTTTAAGCGAATCGGATGAATCCCCTCAGACTAGATAGCGCAGATGCGTTTCGAGGGCGTTTTCTGTCCGTTTTTTTTCACGCCACCAAATTATCAAATTTTTCGCCAGGCCTGAGGTGCGTGCAAATTTCGGTGAGTTTTCGGGCATTTTTAGGGGGTCGAATTAGCGATCAAAGGCGGGCGGGGTATAATAATAATAGGAAATAAAAGCGAAAACAATAGATTCCTCTGTCCCATTCTGGGACATCGGACCCTAATAAAAGCGAAAACAATAGGTTCCTCTGTCCCATTCTGGGACATCGGACCCTAATAATAATAATAATAATTAAAGCCGCGAGCGGCGTCATAGGTTCCGATGAAGCGGCCGGGGGCGGTAACCCACGGTCACGTATACCACTGTTGGGGATTTGGGAATTGGCCTGGAGTTGTAAGCGTTTTCGTACAACGGCGTAGTTATGGCGAAGAATTCTCCTGTGTCATGATAGGCCCCTCCCACTTTTCACAGCCTGCTCTATTTGCCATAGCAATGTGCTTCCATCTAATAAGATTCATCCTACAGTGTTTTCAAGTCAACACGACATGTCGTCTTGCCGCTAGAGCTGCTGGCGTAGGACGACCACAGAAGCGGCGCCCTCTGAGAACGCAAGGCATTGTGGGTAAATTGGTTATCGTTTGTTGTTTAGCTCTGGACAGTGATCGTGTGTATCAAATATGAAGCAGTTTGAACTTTGCACTCTGGAGTTGCAAGCGTTTTCGTATAACGGCGTAGTTATGGCGAGGGATTTTCGTGTGTCATTATAGGCCCCTCCCACTGGCCATGATGGGTAATTTGGTCATCGAGCATTGTTTATGGATGGACAATCATCATGTGTATCAAATATGAAGAAGTTTGAACTTTGCATTGAAGCGTTATAAGCATTTTCCTATTATAGCGTGCTGATGGCGAAGGATTCTCCCGTGTCATTATAGGCTCCTCCCACTGACCACAGCCTGTTTTTTCTTCCATAGCAATTTGCTCCCCTCTGTGTAGGTTCATCCTACAGTGTTTTGAAGTCAACACGACATATCGTCTGTCCGCTACAGCTGCTCGTGTTGAACGACCACAGAAGCGGCGCCCTCTGAGAACGCAAGGCATTGTGGGTAAATTGGTTATCGTTTGTTGTTTAGCTCTGGACAGTGATCGTGTGTATCAAATATGAAGCAGTTTGAACTTTGCACTCTAGAGTTATAAGCGTTTTCGTATAACGGCGTAGTTATGGCGAGGGATTTTCCTGTGTCATGATAGGCCCCTCCCACTTTTCACAGCCTGCTCTATTTGCCATAGCAATGTGCTTCCATCTAATAAGATTCATCCTACAGTGTTTTCAAGTCAACACGACATATCGTCTGTCCGCTACAGCTGCTCGTGTAGGACGACCACAGAAGCGGCGCCCTCTGAGAACGCAAGGCATTATGGGTAAATTGGTTATGGAGTTTTGTTTATGGCTGGACAGTCGTCGTGTGTATCAAATATGAAGCAGTTTGAATTTAGCATTCTAGAGTTATAAGCTTTTTCCTATTACAGCGTGCTGATGGCGAAGGATTCTCCTGTGTCATGATAGGCCCCTCCCACTTTTCACAGCCTGCTCTATTTGCCATAGCAATGTGCTTCCATCTAATAAGATTCATCCTACAGTGTTTTGAAGTCAACACGACATATCGTCTGTCCGCTACAGCTGCTCGTGTAGGACGACCACAGAAGCGGCGCCCTCTGTGAACGCAAGGCATTGTGGGTAAATTGGTTATCGTTTGTTGTTTAGCTCTGGACAGTGATCGTGTGTATCAAATATGAAGCAATTTGAACTTTGCACTCTCGAGTTATAAGCGTTTTCGTATAACGGCGTAGGTATGGCGAGGGATTTTCCTGTGTCACGATAGGCCCCTCCCACTTTTCACAGCCTGCTCTATTTGCCATAGCAATGTGCTTCCATCTAATAAGATTCATCCTACAGTGTTTTGAAGTCAACACGACATATCGTCTGTCCGCTACAGCTGCTCGTGTAGGACGACCACAGAAGCGGCGCCCTCTGAGAACGCAAGGCATTGTGGGTAAATTGGTCATCGTTTGTTGTTTAGCTCTGGACAGTGATCGTGTGTATCAAATATGAAGCAGTTTGAACTTTGCACTCTAGAGTTATAAGCGTTTTCGTATAATGGCGTAGTTATGGCGAGGGATTTTCGTGTGTCATTATAGGCCCCTCCCACTGGCCATGATGGGTAATTTGGTCATCGAGCGTTGTTTATGGATGGACAATCATCGTGTGTCTCAAATATGAAGCAGTTTGAACTTTGCATTGAAGCGTTATAAGCATTTTCCTATTATAGCGTGCTGATGGCGAAGGATTCTCCCGTGTCATTATAGGCCCCTCCCACTGATCACAGCCTGTTTTTTCTTCCATAGCAATTTGCTCCCCTCTGTGTAGGTTCATCCTACAGTGTTTTGAAGTCAACACGACATATCGTCTGTCCGCTACAGCTGCTCGTGTAGGACGACCACAGAAGCGACGCCCTCTGAGAACGCAAGGCATTATGGGTAAATTGGTTCTCGAGTTTTGTTTATGGCTGTACGGTCATCATGTGTATCAAATATGAAGCAGTTTGAACTTTGCATTCTAGAGTTATAAGCTTTTTCCTAGAACGGCGTGCTGTAAATGCTAACCGTGTACATGACCTTAAATGACACCGGTCGAAAACACAAGGCATGATGGGAAATGTTTCAAAGCAGTCATGACCAAGCTTGGGCACATGTCCTTTGTGTGAAATTTGAAGCTGATCGAAGTTTGTGTGTCAGAGTTATGGAGATTTGGAATTTTTTGCGTGCTAACGAAAATTAGCATTGCATTTTTGTGGCGGCGCCACGACCAAACCGTGACAGATACGAAAATTCTTTTGATAACTTTTCATCTTCAATGGGTCCTATGTGGTGTTGCCAAGTTTTAAGCGAATCGGATGAATCCCCTCAGACTAGTTCGCGCAGATGCGTTTCGAGGGCGAAACGCCATTTTTGACCTTTGACCCAAGATGGCTGACTTCCTGTTTGGTTTTGGGCGGGGTCACAATGTAACTTTTTGCTCATTCTGGGGCGGAGACTACACGTGGCGATTTTCGTACATATCGGTCAAACCTGGCGGTCGTGCGGTTCCATCGTTTTTTTGGCGGCGAAAACGCACGCTACGCGTGCGTTTTCTGTCCGTTTTTTTTCACGCCACCTAATTATCAAATTTTTCGCCAGGCCTGAGGTGCGTGCAAATTTCGGTGAGTTTTCGGGCATTTTTAGGGGGTCGAATTAGCGATCAAAGGCGGGCGGGGTATAATAATAAAACGATATAATAGCGAAAACAATAGGTTCCTCTGTCCCATTCTGGGACATCGGACCCTAATAATAATAATAATAATAATAATAAACTGGTCTTATAGCGCTTCTGTTTTGTAATGTTTTCATTTACTTCAATACATTTTTAAGATCATTTTAAAAGCTTTAAAATTAGAAGATTATTTTAAAAATCTACGTTTATGTATAAAATGTATCTTCTTCAAAATAAAATTAAAAATTAACAAAATTAAAATCAAACCCAGGTTTCACAATTTCTTTCCCAAAACCACTTCACACAGTACATTAAAAATAAACATGTTCCTTGACTTTAAATACAATTATTTACTTGATATACGTAATTCATTGGTTTAAAGTAAATCTCTTTCATTTTCGGTAATAAATAAAATGATACATTTGTTTGTCCTCATTTTGAAAAAATCCTTTTTGAAAAGTTTTAAGAAAATATTTGTATCTTTACTTGAAGAGGAAAACATTCTTTTGAAAATAAAGTCTAAAAAAACATAATAAAACACATTAAGATGTGTTTTATTATTCCATATGAAATGATAAATATCAATCAATCAATCAATCAATCAATCAATCTTTTATTTGTATAGCGCCAAATCATAACCAATGGTATCTCAAGGCACTTTACAGTAGAGCAGTCTTAAGGACGGACTCTTCATTTTATGGATACACACATATGCATATATACGTATATACACATACATATGTATCCCACACCCAACATGAATTCATCATGGCGGCAAGGAAAACCTTCTGTTAAGCAGCAGGAACCTTGTGTGGATCCCATTCCTATGATGAACAGCCATCCACGTTATGCTGTGTTGGGTGTGTGCAGAGGAAAGGGTGGAGACAGAGTTGTTGAGACTCTGTAACTCCACACTGAGGATCCCACGGACCTGCAAGACAAAAGCCAGAAGGAGTACAGGAGCAAACACACAAGGGAAGAAGCAGACATAGAGGGAGTGTTAGAGAGAGGAATGGGACCCTCTCCGGTCCCTCTCTAGCCTAAATGACCTCTCTCTTAACGCCCTCTCCAACCTCTCTCCAACCGAGCATGCCAGACCCCCCCCACCGGCAGTCTATGCCTATTGCATCTTAACTATGAGCTATGAGCTGGTTCCTAACTAAAAGCTTTACCAAAGAGGAATGTTTTGAGCCTAACCTTAAAGGTAGAGAGGGTGTCTGCCCCCCGAACCGTGGTTGGTAGATGGTTCCAGAGAAGTGGGGCCTGATAACTGAAAGCTCTTCCTCCTATACTACTTTTAGAGACAAATGGAACAACGAGTAGTCCAGCATTTTGAGAGCGTAGTGTTCTGGGGGGATTGTATGGCATTACAAGCTCCTTGAGATAGACTGGTGCCTGTCCATTTAGGGCTTTATAAGTGAGAATTAGAATCTTGAATTCTATTCTATATTTTATGGGAAGCCAATGCAGAGAGGCTAATACAGGAGTAATGTGATCTCTTCTCCTAGTTTTAGTCAGTACACGTGCTGCAGCATTTTGAACCAGCTGAAGTGTCTTAAGCGACTTGCTCGGGCAGCCTGCTAAAAGAGAATTACAATAATCCAGTCGAGAGGTAGCAAAAGCATGAACTAGCTTTTCGGCGTCGGCCTGAGACAGGATAGATCTGATTTTAGCAATGTTACGGAGATGAAAGAAGGCAGTTCTTGAAGTTTGTTTTATGTGAGAGTTGAAGGATAAATCCTGATCAAATAGAACCCCAAGATTTCTAACAGTTGTGCTTCGTGCCAGAGTAATGCCATCTAGGGCAGTTAGGCTAGCATAGGTTTCTCTAAGGTGTCGTGGGCCCAGTACAATGACCTCAGTCTTGTCTGAGTTAAGAAGAAGAAAATTAACTAATGTCCTTTAGACAGGCCTCAAGTTTAGATAGCTGATTTGTCTCACCTAGCTTCATTGATACATACAGTTGGGTATCATCAGCATAGCAGTGAAAGTTAACAGAGTATTTTCTCATAACATTACCAAGGGGGATCATATAGATACAAAAGAGGATTGGACCTAGCACAGAGCCCTGAGGAACCCCGTAGCTTACTTTAGTGTACACAGAAGACCTATTATTCACGTATACAAACTGGTACCTATCAGATAGGTAGGACTTAAACCAGTTTAGGGCAGTCCCTGTGATTCTAAGTAATTTCTCTAATCTCTCTAGTAGAATATAGTGATCTATTGTGTCAAAAGCTGCACTAAGATCTAATAAAACCAGCACTGAGAGTCGTCCTTCATCTGAACCCCAGAGTAGATCATTAGTTACTTTAACTAAAGCAGTCTCTGTGCTGTGTTGAGCTCTAAAACCTGACTGGAAGTCCTCGAACAGGTTGTTGTTTTGAAGGAAGTCACAGAGCTGAGCCGCCACAACTTTCTCAAGAATCTTTGAAATAAAAGGAAGATTAGATATAGATATAATCAAGAGTAGGTTTTTTGAGAAGGGGTTTGATTACAGCTACTTTAAAGGACTGTGGCACGTAGCCTATTGATAGGGATATATTTATTGTCTCCAACAAAGATGGGCAGACCAGGGGAACAACTTCTTTAAACAGCTTAGTTGGGATCGGATCTGAAAGGCAGGTCGATGGTTTGGAGGATGAAATAATAGAGTTAAGTTCCTGAAGTCCTATATGTGTGAAACAGTTTAGGTTAGGCCTATTTACATTTAATGGTACAGCAGGCCCAGGTGAAGGCAATGAGTGGCTAATTTTATTTCTAATCTTATGAATTTTATGGTTAAAAAATGTCATAAAGTCCTCATAGCTGAGGGCTAGAGGAATCATGGGCTCAATAGAGCTCTGACTTTGTGTTAGCCTGGCTACAGTGCTGAAAAGGTACCTCGGATTATTTTTATTTTCTTCAATTAGTGAGGAGTAGTATGTAGATGGACTATGTCGTAAGGCTGTCATGTATTTACTATGACTTTCTTGCCAAAGTATTCGTGACTCCTCTGTTTTATTGGAGCGCCACATTCTCTCTAATTTACGGGTTGTTTGTTTGAGTGTGTGAGTTTCAGAGCTAAACCACGGAGCTTTCCTCTGACGTTTAATAGTTTTTTCCCTCAATGGGGCAATTGAGTCCAAGGTGGATTTTAGTAGACTAGCAGAGCTATCGACAAGCAGATCCAGTTGAGAGGGGTTATAATTAATATCATAGTTATTTATTGGATGGTGCACTGAGTTTAAGGCAGCAGGAATGGCCTCTTTAAATTTAGCCACAGCACTATTGGACAGATTTCTACTCCTAACTATTTTATTGCACAGTGCGAGATCCTCTAGGATAATGTTAAAAGATATTAAAAAGTGATCTGATAGCAGAGGATTTTCAGGGTAGACTTTTAGTTCATTAATATCAAGGCCATATGTTAGAACAAGATCAAGAGTATGATTTAAACGATGAGTAGCTTCATTAATAGTTTGAAAAAAGCCAACTGAGTCTATTAGGGACATAAAGGCTGAGCTCAGGCTATCACTATCTTGTCCACATGGATATTAAAATCTCCTACTATCAGTATTTTATCAGAACTGAGGACTAAGTTTGATATAAACTCAGAGAATTCTGATAGAAATTCAGAATAAGGGCCTGGAGGACGGTAAATTATCACAAATAAGACTGGCTGGCAGGTTTTTGATTCGGTATGAGATAAATTTAGAACCAGGCTTTCAAAGGAAGTGTAACTGGCCTTTGGTTTAGGATAGATTAGGAGAGAGGAATGATAAATAGCTGCTACACCACCTCCACGGCCTATGTCTCGTGGCATATGAGTATTTAAATGACTGGGAGGAGTGGCTTCATTTAAACTAACATATTCATCTTGATACAGCCATGTTTCAGTTAAACAGAATAAAGTGTCCACTTTTTCAATTCCCCGTAGCTACGCAAATGATCAATTATTTCACCCTCTGCTTGAGTGTTTGTTACACCAGAAACAATTACAGAATTGACAATATCAATGCTAGTTTTCAAAAAGAAATCCATCTTTGAACTTAAGAGAATGTTTTTTTTTTTTTTTATTTTTATTTTTTTTTTTATAGTTAATATTTACACACTATACAAAACGTATTAGATTTCTATCATTGTTACGGCTGGTGCCTTATTGTGTTTAATGTGTTGGTGGAGGAGTGAGAGCTCTTCCACAATGTAATATTTATCCAAATGAGCAGGACAGCAGGAAGTGGCCATCACCAAGGATGCTGATTGGGTCTCCCCAGGGTGTGGCCCTACATAAGGAATGTCTACCCCAGAAGCTGGTGGAGAGCAGTAGTGGCTGTGTGACTCTCCCTTGCTTGCTGTCCACCAATTGTGTATCTGGCTGTGGGAAGTGTGTGTGTGTATTCAGTGTTCCTGGTTTAACCAGCGTTTTGAGTTTGAACTGCACCTGGAATTATTGTTTGTATTTTGTAAAGAAGCTGTAGGGATGAGCTGCCATTTCATTTCCTGTTAGCTAGTGTTTTTGTGTATAGGCCTAATATAGGAGTTTATTTATTATTTTGGCCTTGGTTCACCCTGACGTTTATGCTTCTGTTTTTGTGTTTAATTGTTGGGCAATAAATGACCTTTGCTTTATTCAATTCTCTGTGTTTCTTTTAAATGTGTTTGTTCCTACCCTAGACTAGGGACGTAACAATCATCAACATATCAGGCTCCTAGCTAGCTCACCACTTGTAACATAGATTAAGTTAGTTGGGTTTAGGTGCACTGACTGCGGCTACAGTGATTAGCGGCAACAGACGATGGTTCGTTATAGGAGCCCGAGATGTGAATGAAAACCAACAGACCAGTAGTATAGTTAAGTTTGTATTGTTATATAAGCTCTACTAAACAAATCACAGTCATCAAACATTGAACATCAAACACACAGCAGAGCACGTTTTAGTAAAAACAACAGCTAGCATCTCAATGCTAAACATATAGCAGCTACTACCTCAATGCTAAACATGTAGCAGCTAGCACATCAATGTTAAACATGTAGCAGCTAGCACCTCAATGCTAAACATGTAGTTACTAGCACCTCAATCCTAAACATAGAGCAGCTAGCATCTCAATGCTAAACATATAGCAGATAGCACCTCAATGCTAAAAATGTAGCAGCTAGTACCTCAATGCAAAACATATAGCAGCTAGCACCTTAATGCTAAACATATAGCAGCTAGTACCTCAATGCTAAAAATGTAGCAGCTAGCACCTCAATGCTAAACATGTAGCAGCTAGCACCTCAATGCTAAACATGTAGCAGCTAGCACCTCAATGCAAAACATGTAGCAGCTAGCACTTCAATGCTAAACATGTAGCAGCTAGCACCTCAATGCTAAACATGAAGCAGCTAGCACCTCAATGCTAAACATGTAGCAACTAGCACCTTAATGCTAAACATGTAGCTGCTAGCACCTCAATGCTAAACATATAGCAACTAGCACCTCAATGCTAAACTCAGAGTTTCCCTCATTTGAGCCTGAACATACTCAGAGTTTGAACATCACCTGCTTTATGGAATACCACTCTGATCACTTCTCAGCTAAGAAATTCATTCCACCTTAACTTTTTTGTACAACATTTTTATCTTTGGCCTAATGTTTAATATTATCACCAAACTTGCTGCAGTTGATGTTCATACATCAGTTCAACTATTTCTGCTTTTATAGCCTTCACTAATGAGAATTGGCTTAAAATTTGATGTAAATCTCAAGGTTTTTTTAGGCAAACTACAGATCTCTGTATTTAAAACATGATTTATTGTCACTCAGTATCATATATTTCCTAAATTTAATGTCTGTAACCACTAAGGTTCCTATTTCAATATGAACATAATTAGCCATGTAGGTCATGTAGAAACTTAGAAAAACCTTATTTTTTATGAGTATGTGGTTTTCAGAGAAAAATGGCTGGGGTTCAAGAGGTTAAATAAATGAGAATAAATCACTTTACCTGGATCATCAACATAAAAATATTTCATACACTTTCACACGATTCCAATGTAAATAGACGGAAAATGAAAGTAAAAGTTCATTCTACAAACAAATACAACTTCATTCCATTATTAACAAAATGATCATAGAGGAATAAACACAGTGCTCTTAACAGTAGATGTATGTTGATTATTAAAGTGTTTTGGTTTATTTTCATATCTATTGTTGAGGTTTCCCTGGTGAGAGATTCACTGCAACAATAAAAATAGATGAAATAGTTTTAGGATTCTCATTTGTTCCTCTTTGCTCTGAGGCCCAGGGTCAGCTCGTATCATGTGGTGAGACGCTGCTACACAGCACATGATTTGTGGTCAACATTCAGGTTATTAGCTGTGGTCTGAGTTCTGTGATGAAGAGGAAGAGAGCAGAGCTGCACCAGATAAAACACAGTGTGTGAGCAGAGATAATAAAAGAGAAGCAGAACCAGTGTGAAATTAGACTCAGCTTTATGAGCCCAGAGAGAGGAAGAGGAAGAGGAAGAGGAAGAGGAACAGGAAGACGAAGAGGAAGGGGACAGGAGAGGAAAAGGAGGGGAAGACAAAGAGGAAGAGGAAGAGGAAGCGGATGATGAAGATGAAGAGGAAGATGAAGACAGTTAGATTAGATATGTCCTATCCATATGCAAACGTTGCGTACGCTGCTTAATTTGACCTACTTTACTTTCTCATTCTTTAAATTACAACAGGTTGCTGAACATTTCAAACTGCATTTAGGATTTATTTTGGCAGGTCCATAATACAGCTTTAGAAATGTCTATGTTACAGAAATGAGAAATAATAATAATAAAAACAGTTAGATTGTTACATGTGTTTTCACGGCTTGTTTGTGAAGAGAAACTGGAGACGTTCTATATATTTATTTATTTTTGCTGCCCCCCCTGGCAAAAATCTGAAACTCCGCCTATGATCCTGTCATATAAATAATCTAATGTGATACATTTAATACACATTATGTTTATGAATACATCAACTTGTTTCTATAGAACTGTCAGTGTAAACCTTCACCACAGAAACATATTTATGATCATTTAAAGTGTGATAAACGTGTAACAGAGATAAAACAATGCACTGGCTTTCCAACTATTATACTGGTGGAGGGGCTGGTAATGACACCATAGGGACTGGTGTGTAGAAGAGCCTTTACATTATATACACTGTTCACTATGTAAACAGGGATTCAGTGGATCAGAGGTAGAATAATAGAAAATAATAAGATCTCCATTAAAAGAAGAATGGATCAGTTACCAGTTAACGTTCATCATGGAGTAATGTCATTTAAAAAGTAGGAATAATTAGTTAAACTGGCAAATAATGGGCATGAGAAATGGTGAATGTGGTTAAATTGGCCAAAATAAGCATAAAATATGGTGAAAAGTGATGGAAAGGGTTTATAAATGCTGAAAATGTTTTGAAAGTGGAAAAATTGTGCAAGTGTCAGAAATTGTAGTAATGAAGAAAAAATGCATTAAAAGAAGCAAAAAATATGGGAAGAAAAAGTGATGAAATCAGATTAAAATATGATAAGTTTGGTGTAGTTGCAGAAAAAGGGTAAAAATAAGCACAAATTGTCTCAAATTGTTAAAAAAAGATATTTATAGTTTCTTGAAGACATGGAGACCCCTCCCAGTGACTCATGACCTCAAATAGAAACATTTCTGACCACCCTAAGGCACACAGTAGTTTTTATATATGAACACTTTTGTTCCAATTACCGCCTCATATTTAACGTAGAAACAAATACGATGGTTTATTGTTGAAGTTCCTTCAGCTCTGACTGTTATTAAAGGATGAGGAACATTAGTCCAAATATACACTCACTATAAATATAGGATCATGTATGTGTTATTACACAACAAACACGGTTCCCTATAGAATGAATAGATAAAGCTCCTCTGGATGAGAGCCATGTGACAGACATGCTTTCTGTAATTAGACCCTGTGGAGGAACAAAGATACAGTGTTTGATTCATTTTCATATTTTCCATTATAGGATTAATTTCCCTCACGCTTCCTTCCAGT